>NW_019524913.1:671769-672676 GCF_002814215.2 Seriola lalandi dorsalis
TTTTAACTTTTATTTATTTTTTTTTTTTTTTATGCTTGGTCATAATGATGTCTGAAATCACTCTTAGAGTCTAGAGGTTTTACCGTTCCAAATGTTTACTACTGTATATTTACTGTTGCTGTATTTGGTTGTGATTGTTGCGCACACACAGATTCAGGCTTTTAAGACTGTCACTTTTTCTGTTTGCAGACCCACCTGACCTCAATCCAAATGGGGCGTCACATGAAAAACCACATCAGCACAAATCCAGAAGAGGTCGGCCCAGACACAACAATGACAGAAACCTGAGCAGTAATAGTTATGATCCTTCTCAACAATATGGACACTTTCATCAGAGCTCTAACCCACCATTTAGCCATAATAATTCAACTTATGCAGAACATCAACATCCTCCCTACCAAGGAGAGGATGGAGCCAGAAGGCGAGGAAGAGGGAGGAGAGAAGGGAATAGAAGTGTGAATGGGAGTTTTGGTGGCTCCAGCTCCTGGTGGCAAAGACCTGGAAGTGACAATGGCCCGTCCAGTGGCAGCAACAGGGGTGTGGGTGGCTACCACTCAGGTGCACATCCCATGGATGGACCTGATAGGGCAAACTGGCGAAGAGATGATGTAAGCAGAAATTTTGAACAAACCAGTGAAGACCAGGATGCCCGGGCGAAAAAACCCAGGAAGTTTAGCCAGGAGCATAGGAGAAGGGAACATAACAAGAAGGGCACCCACTTAAAGGAGAACAACACTTCAGTAGAGCATGAGAGGTCAGATGACATCAAAGGAGAAAACCACTCTTCAGAAAATAGAGAGAAAACACAGAGGAGCAGGGCAGGTCCAGACTCCCAACATGATGATCATCAGAGGAAACACCCTGAGGTGAAGCGACGGCAGGGACCAATCAAACCACCCAAACCACC
>NW_019524913.1:672726-682281 GCF_002814215.2 Seriola lalandi dorsalis
AATGGTGCTTCATTTCGGGCTCTTGGTGCCCCGTGAGTCTGTAAGTGTGTTTTGGATCCTGCAGGAAAAGTTTCAGTTTCACTGTGTTAATCTGCTGGCAGGCTGTGGGTGCACACAGCAGCGGGAGAGGAATTTGGGGTGTACAGTTGAAGCCAGATCTACTTTTGCTGATCCAGAGGAAAATCTAATTTTTACATTCAAGCATAGCCTGTAACATATTCACTTCAGCTGGAGCGAAATCTGCTATTTGACTGTTTATAGAGAATTAAAGCCCATAGAGAGACGCCACTAAACTCTGTATTACAGAACTAGTCTGGCATTTTGGGTTTTTGTTTTTTTTGACTTTCATGCAGGGTTACATGAGAAGATTGATACCACCTTTATGTCTGTTAAATATTAAGCTATAGCCAGCAGCTTGTTAGCTTAGCTTATCTTAGCTTATCTTAGCATAAAGACACATACAGACTGGAAATAAGGGATGGCTACTCTGGTGATAACCTCTACATCTCAAGTTATTGTATTTGTTTACTCAGTACAAAAACCAAGGTGTAAAACACGTTTTGTGTTGAACTGTTTCTGGTCTGGCCACGTTAGCTTTTTCCACTAGCTTCTAGTCTTTCAACTAAGCTAACTAGCTGCTAGCTCAAGCTCTATGACTTCAGGTCTGTATGCTAAATATGGCAGGCTAGCTTTTACCCCGTTTCCAGTCTTCATGCTAAGCTAAGCTAAGTAGCTACTAGCTACAGAGTGGTGTCAGTCTTCTCATCTAACTAACCGTCGGCAAGGGAAATAAAAAGAGTATTTTCCCAAAATGTGTAGTTATTTTTTATAGAGTTGTAGCGACAATACTAGCGATTAATGGCTCTATAAAAGTATTTTAAAAGCAAGCCATTCTCATGTCTGTACACTAGTGCTAAACTAACTATTTACTTTAGCTTATTGTCTGGAAACAAGGGGACATAGCGAGTCTGGCTGGGTGCAGTGAGCAAGAAATAGTCCAACCCATATAACCAATGTTGAATTTACACAATTTACAGTTTTTGTACATATTAGAAAAACAAGACATCACGTGTTAACTTGAGTTTTAGAGCGGCTGGTATTGTGCGAAAAAAAACATTGAAATATCAAACTATTCCTTGAAAAATAGGCTGAATATAAGGCATTAACATTAAGTTTTTGACCTCATGCCCATGAATTATATGCAGGTTTTGTGACTGACTATTTTTCTTATATTACATTGTAATGGTTGAATATTATTCTGCCTCTCAAGGTCTTGCACCACTGTGAGTTCCTCTTCCTTAAATTTGTTTTTACTTTATTACATAAAGAAAATTACAACATTTTGTTATTTTCCTTATCATTTTTCACATTCTTGCTTCTGTGGATTGAAAGAACCGCAGAACTGTAAAACTAAAACCTTAAAACTTTCAGTCAGCATTTTTTTTGTTAGTTTGTTGTTTTGTTTGACAAAGCATTCATCGTCATATAATAGCCTAACTGTAAATGTGCCATCACTGAATTCATTGCACATTTTACAGGCTTCTCAGATCTCAGCCGGTCTCTTTCCTGTTTTGGTTTCATGTACAAAACTGTTGAGGTATGACGGACTTGGTGACTCAGCTGCGTGCTGATTTTCAAAGAGCACCATCAGGCACTCTAGTTTGATGATCTATATGGAAAGAAAAAATACATATACAGGCATTTGGGTGCAATTAGTAAACAAAGAATATTGCATAACTCGTCTTATTGCAGAAAATTGCTGCCTGTGTGTTGTTTTTCCATGGGTTTAGTCTCTCAGGAGTGTTTCCGTCCATTTTTCTCTGTGCAAAGACTTTTTCCAGATAGGATATACATTAAATTTCCACACAATGGCATCAGAAAGTCCCACCTCCTCTGCTTTTTCCTCTCTGTTCAGTGCATTATAGCTTGAATAGGAAGCTTGTGAGCTACTCTGAACTTGAGTTATTTTGTGCTTTCCTTTTAAATTTAGGTGCTTTTTCAACTTCATCTTTGCTATAAAGGTGGTTGATCCTAGTCACCGATACAGGCTCACTCTCTCTATGGAAAAAATAATAGGACTAAAATAGCTAAATCTCAAACCCCAGTCTTCCCTGACCCAGCTGCTGGCACAAAAGGAGAACAGTCCCATTAGTATGCAAGGTGCCGTCACAGCTCCTGAGGTCTGATAGAGGATCAGAGGATCAGCTCCTTTTACAGTCTGCTGAATGCTTGACCTGGCTTTTTAAGGAAAGCCACACAGGATCCCCTCCCCTTCTCACACACACACACACACACACACACACACACAGATATACACCCCGGTCACACTGTGCAGTCATGTTTGAAATTTGTTTTGGAAGACTTATCAAGGGCAATCAATGTTTCACTGAGTGTACGATTTCAGCTGCGGAGTTTCTCATAAGTTTGTCAAACTTTATTTTTTCACCAGCAGTGAGACTGATTGGCCAGACTGGGAGCCGTACACATTTGGCATTGTTTCTTCAATAGCAGGTCACCCAATTAAACCTTCCCTGGCTTTGTGTTTTGTGTTATTTGCAGGGATAAATGGACAATGGAGCACTTCCGTTTTTGGCCAGTGAGGAATGTGCTGGCTCAATGGCTGTTTGTTACCCCGGAAACAAATGAGCTTACAGGAACAGTTACGAAAAGTATTGATTTCACTAAATATTAGAGCTGATGTGATTAGCCAGTCAAGAGAACTACTTTGATAATCAAATGATTCTTTCACTCAGTCATCGTGCAAAAATGACATTTTCTGCCTTATTTTACACATACAAACGATATATTTACAGTCAGTACTGAGGATGAATTTCATACAATTTCTAAGCCACAAACGCATTTTCACGCAGCCCTCTGAACCTCCACTGTGTCATTCCCACAGTGAGATTATAGATTTCTATGGTTTTAAGTAGAGCGCTTTGTAACCTAATTACACATGGCGCCCTCCCCGCCTAGCAAAAGATTATAACAGTGTTTTTTAATCACTGCTGTCTTACCTAAAGCACTAGCTGGTGTTTTTTCAGTTGCATATTACTCCCATTTATAATGTAGAGTTGGTTGTCTAATGAGATTGTGCACTCGACTCAGAGACAAACTGTCTGGGTCCTAATGGTGCTACAGTTCACTGAGCGGCTGGTTGACCCATTTAGATGTTAACGCTCAATACTGCATCATATACTCTGATGTGTGGTGTGAGCGCGGTGCACACATTTGCAAATAAATGTCACTATCCCTCCAGTTGCAAAAGCTTCTAATTCTTCAGAGAACGGTGCACAACGGCAAAATTATCTTAAAGACATGAATGAAATTGTTGTATCTTCTAGCCCGGGTCATTCCTCACATTTGAGAAGCGTTACCTTGACATTTTAACTACATTTGTCTTTTTTTACTTGGAAAAACAATTAATCAGCTATCAAAACAGTTGCCGCTTCATTTTCTGTTGATCAACAAATCAGTGAATCAGCTGATCATTTCAGCTGTAGTATGTATCAATACTAATATCAATAGTTTAGATCAGACATTCTGCCTTTATGTAGTCAAACAGTTCACTACTGTGGGATTGAGTATGAACATTTGTGTGGTTGTTGGTTTTAAATTGAACTTTTTACAACAAGCCACATTTGTGCAGCACCTGGAAATTTGTTGCAACGAGGTCACATGCTGCATCTCGTGGTAGTAGATTGTTGTTGTTGTTGTTGTTGTTGTTGTTGTTGTTGTTGTTGTTGTGCACATACAACCATCCAGTCCCTATGGACTTGGTGAAACATTGGTCATAAGAGAATATAACGTCTTAATTATTATATCACGTTGCAAGCAAAGAAATGATCTCCTCTTGCAGGCTTTGCAGAAAAAATCTGCCACAAAAAAAGTTAAAAGATAAACTTAGTAAAAAAGTACTCAAGCCTTTACCAACCAGAAAGAGTCATGAGAGCAAAGCATTTAACCATTTAACCTACAATACACTATAGTCCCTTTTTAAAAAGGACAATATGCATCATATGTTTATGTTCATATGAACATAGAGTATAATTGCATATACTGTGTTAGCCCCAGTTTGTGCCTCTCATGTATTACCATTACGCTTGAGTCACAGACTTAATCAGATTTTTCTGAAAACAAACACCCGGCGGTCACTTACCACTGTTATGGAGCCATTTCCAGAATCATCAAAGACAATTCTAACCATCTGGACGAAAAAATATTATGTCTGCGGCACAATAAAAATAACTTCTGGAGTTGTGCTTCTTTTTCCTAATTCAGACACTGATGGTAGCTGTAAGACTAAAGTTTAAATTGTATTAAGATTTTTATACAAAATAACTTGTTACTGTTGCTTTTTTTAAAAAATAAGTTTTTTATTACAATAGAGAAAGGATGGTTAGTGGAGTCTTTTAAGATTCTGGAAATACCTTCAGATCATTCTAAGCATGGTTACATTGCCATCTGGGTTTTACAGAAATGGCGGAGTATTTCTTTTTTAGGAAAGTCGGATGCTTAGCTCTGTGATTGGAATAGACTATAGATTAATTTCTCTAATTGCTACTTGGATGATGGATGTCAAGTTTTTTTCTTTTTTTTACATGAAAATGTTCATTTCATTCATTCCCCAGCATGATCTCTGCACATACCAATGCTGCCCTCGTTCTGTCGGCTCTCTCTCCCATCCTGCATGGGCAGAGTGGTGCTGAAAGATCAGGGCTAATACTTAGCTTGGATACAGATCAGGAAAGAGGGAGGGGTGGGGGGTTATTCTGAGTATCCTGCCAGTTTTATTTTTCACGGTATTTGGATTTATTTATAGCGAGTGCCTGTTTTTCACTGTATATGTGACCTGCGTGCTGACTCACAGCGAACTGAAGCCGTTTCTGTCTCAAAAATGAAGATTTCTTTTTTAGCTTTAAGGTTTAGGCTCTGGAGTAGTTCCTCGCTCCGTTCACCAGCTGCTGCTCCAGTTTTGAAGTCGCTGCAGTCTGCGTTGCTCTCACCCGATTGGGTGTCAGCTTTGGACGCAGGGCAGATTATCCCGTTGTCATGGCTACAGCAAACAGGAAATGCCCCGAAGCAGGTAATGCTTCAGGCTTGTTCCGGTGTGTTGCTCATTGCTTGCGGGGAAATTCGGCTCATTACTGTTGCTCCGTCTTTCCATCTGCTCCCACAATGCCTCCCTTTTTTTTTTTTTTTTTTTAGGGGAGACAGGAGCAGCCAAGGAGCTGAACCATAAATGCTGTCTGGATAAAGATGCTTTGTCCCAAACAAGCCCTGAAATCCAAGGTCGGCCCTAAACTCCTTATCTGCACCTTCTTAGGTTAGGTGCTTAACATACCTTTGGAACAAAAAAACAGGATCCACAGGATCACTGTTGCTTTGTGCAGCCTCACTATTTCTTCACAATATATTGTACTGAATCACTTTGATCACAAAATATCAGCAGATGTCCTATTATTTTCAGCCGTCATGGGAGACTTTTCTCTCTTTCTCTGCAGGTTTCTCTCTTTATTACATTTGCCTAGCTGCTCAAAATCGGCCCTGAAACGCACCTCTCCTCTCCTTAATCCCCCTCTGTGAAGGTGCAGGTCCGCGTGCTTTTGTAAAGTCCCTTTGATGGTAGCTGATGGCCATTGAGACGCTTTCCTGGCCTTTAAGCAGCTTGAGCTGGGTTTTGTGTGCAGCTCTTAAACTGAAGAAAGCGGTGAGAGGGGCCCAGCAGTGGGAGGGAATCAGACTTTCTTCATGCCCTCGGTGCAGTCCATATTCCCCCTGGTGCGCCCCGTCTGCCTGCGACAATAACTTTGACGAGGGCAGGTTCGTGGTCTCTGGTATGTAAACGTTGCCACAGGGAACTGTACGTTATACATCAGCGCTGGTATACATTTTCACACCTTGTATATCTTTTCCCTCTCCGTTTTCCTTTTACTCCTGAGCTGAAAAGCAGACAAAGAGTATGGATTTCTTTTCCTTGCTTTCATCCCGCTCAGCCGGTTGTTGTTGCACAGCATCACGGACGAGACGTGAGCAAAGAAATTAAACAGTAAACCAATGATGAACTTCACAATCTGTGATTTCAGGAAAGATGAAAGAAAATTTTAAATACAATGATTTTCCAACTTTAAATAAATGCAGCTTATCTTCTCTTGGAACTTTAACCATATACATCGTGCAGCACTTTTACAGGCCCTGAAAACCTGTTTTCAGAATCAGCGTTACTTTGAAAACACTGCTTAAAAAGAGTTTAGCAACATTTGAATCTAAATCTGACGCCAGTTGTGGGTTTGTTATGTTGCCAGCACTGATCTGATCAAACCGCGCCCACACAGACCTGATAAAGCAGATTATCTAAGGTTTTAAGTGTTAAACTCTTCATAAATAACATGAAGGGTGACTTTTCTGAGCTTTAACTTTGGTTTTTAATCAATTAGACATGAATATTTAATGTCATAGAGAAATACTCTTGAGATGCAACAGAGTGTACATGTGATCCCTCATCACATCATTTCAGTCTGCAAGTGATTTTACATTCACAGTAGAGGGGCAATTAATCGATTGGTTGATCGTCGATTTAAAAAAAAAAAAAAAAATCAGCAACTACATTCATTATCGATAAATCGTTTGTCACTTTTTCAGTAAAAATGACAAACCTTACCGAATTCCTTTGTTTGGGAAACTGCTAGAAACTGTAAACTGATGATGCAGCCAATATTACAGTGTAGAAAAGACAGTTTGCATCCTGAATTGTATGAAGCATGATTCTCAGTATGAGCTCTGTGTCTCCCTCTCGTGGCCAAATAAGGAAGCGAAGAAATAGAAAAAAAACATAAGATGCTTAGAAAATCAAATTAGTGATTAGAATTTGACTCCAAGAAAAACTACTCAGCCGTTAAATCCTCAATCATTATTTTAAGCTGCCTCGTGTGCTTCCGGTGCCATTCTTGTATGTTTATCCTTAATGCAGCCAGTCTCTAAACAGGGACCCCTCCTTCCATTCAACAGTCAGCACCCCCACACCCCCCCCCTGCCTGGCGCTTTGCTCCCTCTGTTGGTCATTAATTATACTACTGCTGCTCCCTTACCCCCTGTTAGCCCCCCTCTACCCCCATGTCTGCTACACACTGGGACATTACCATTTGGTGAGACTGACTGGCTTTGGTGAGGAGACGGTGGGGCTCCGGCAGGGGGTACTCCTGCGCTCAAGGCTCTCTTTTGCATCGCCTCGGCTGCCGGATCTCTTTGTTATCGTTGAATGCCCACGTGCCGTTCCTTGAGAAATCGAGGGGGGGGGGTTGGTTGGTACAATCTCTGAATCTGCTCGGATAAGCTCCGCGGGTTGAGCTTTTGACCTTGCGGGAAATTGAAACGGACACCTTGTGTGCCTGTGTGATTCATGCACTTAAAGCCTGTCATATATTATGTAATGGAAGGTTAATCTGATGCATAAAGTCAGTGTGGACTGATATTGAAGCGGCAGTTTCGTGACGGCGGAGAGGACACAGATAAATTAAGGCAGTTGTGTGAAATTGTACACTGAAGGTTCGGGTTCCTTATGTTCCTCAAAGCCTCTCAGAGTGACTAAATGACAGCGGCAGTACACTCACCTCACCAGCAGGTGTCACCACCAAGCAGACTAATGCTGAAAGCTTCCAGCAGCGCATGGGAGGGCCAACATTTGTCTATCAATAAGTCGATTCCAATAATCAGGGATGGGAAGGAAGTTTGAAGGACGTACGTTTTAATTTCTGCATCGCTGCTGCTCCTTTCTTTACTTTTCTTTCGTAATAGCGTCTTTGCATCATGTTTTATAGGTACTATGCATGCATTTAAAAAAAAAAAAAAAAAAAAAGGCTTGGGCTCGTTTCAACGCCTCCGAGGGGATGACGGATCCTCCAGAAGGTCATGACCTCTGGCCTAGAGGTCACAGACAAACTAACCAGCTGTCCACACAATAACTGCTCCAGTTTCCCCTCAAGTGTTTAACAGAGCTGGAGCAACATCCTCTTTTCTGACACAATATCCCTTGTGTCATTCTGCTGGAACAAGTTTGTGAGGCTGTGTTCTGAAGGACAGAATTTGTGTTTCTTCTCCTTCAAAGATTTCCATTTAGTGTTAAAACTGTTCAGGCTAATTTCAGTCGTACTTTGACACGTGGTTTGACACTTTTCTGCCGTTTTCACACCAAGAGAGCAGAGATGATCTCACTACATTGCCATTAAGAAGAACCCTAATTGTGCCGGCTTTGCTTGTTTAGATTGAACCAATCAAAGCCAGTGGAAGTAACAGTGAGAATTTGCCGTCATGTGTCACAACCCTAGCCCCCTTTGAATCTGCCCCACTTCAGCTCCTTTGTCATTCAAATAACCTCATGAATATTTCACTCCCCTGATCTGACGGCTGGAAGAGGCGAGGGAGAGAGAGGGAGAGAGAGCGGCTGGAGAAGAAGGGGACCTGAAAGAGTCATAATCTTAAACGTGGCGTGCTTTTATTCAGAGTAACGACCTGTGTGGCGACAGCCGAAGCTCCGGCTCGTGTGTAATTGGGAGTGTGAGACGGCGTGTCACATCACAACCTAAAAGTCACAGCACACACACACACACACAGAGTCAGGGTGTATAATTCAGCTGTGCTTCACTAAGTCTTTTTCTTTATCCCTCACATCACATTCTTCTGTCCTTGAAGGGATGGTGTGTGGATTTTTTTTTTTTTTTTTCACCTTTTCTTGGCTTTCAGTTCCATGCGTTTCATGGAGAAAGCTTTAAGAAAGCAGCCTGCAAGAAATCACAACAGAGCCTAATTACACGTGTCAAGTGACACAGTCACCTTGTTGTGCAGACCAGCCTGTTTGTTTGCCGTTACACTGTAGCTACAGCCTGAATGTAGCCTGTGGCCCGACTAGTGGGTGAAAGGTAAAACTAATGAGGCGAGTGGAGGAAATACTCCTAACCTATGAATGCACTCTGACAAAGGCCGGCAGAGAAACATAGGAAATGAAGGTGCTCTCGACGTGGCCTTCTCCTTTTGTGAAGTGGCTTTAGAGCACATTAGCTCGCCCATTGTGAGACATGCTTTGCACTCAGAGGCAAACAGTCAAATATAATCCCCCTGATTCAAGTAGCTTTGCTCCCAATTGAGAAAATAACGTCACCCTCCTCCTCCTCATCATCATCCACCACGTCATAACTCCCATCATACATCGCAGTTTGTGTGTGTGTGTGTGTGTGTGTGTGTGTGTACACATGCGTTAATGATATGTGGCGTGGCCCCTTTAAGAGCCCAATGTCATTTTTGGAGAATGAGTCCAAACTCTGAGCTGTGTGTGTGCTGACCGTGGCCTCTGGGTTGGTCACCAGAGGGAAGCAGCAAAAGAGGAATGGCTAACTGAGTCTAACCTCCCCAGCCCCCGTTTAGACCAAACGGCAGCGTCTCCTCGCCGCATGCCCTTATCTACCAATGGAATGCAACAGCTGTGCGGGGGAGCAGCAGGGTGGGCTGGCTGAAACCCCCCTGCCAGACCCCCGCACGGCTCAAACCCCCCCCACCCCACCC
>NW_019524913.1:682301-683597 GCF_002814215.2 Seriola lalandi dorsalis
CCACCACCACCACCTCCAAGGGACGTGCCGGGCTCCTGAAAGGCAGCTCAACTAAAAAGTGAGATAGACACAGTGAGAGACTCGGCAGGGCTGCTGCACATTCAAAACAGAGGGAGAGGGAGGGAAGAGAGAGAGAGAGAGAGAGAGAGAAGGAGAGTCAGGGACAGGCAGTGCTGAAAAGGAGAGCACAAAGAGAAGGAAAGTGGAGCAGGGGAGGGGAACAGGAGGCTGGGTGAAGGGAGAGGGAAAGACAAAAGAAGGAGAGGGGAGACATAGCAGGGTGAACGGAGGGGACTGAGCAAATGGCTACGGAGGAGACGGCGGGGGGAGCCAGGAAAGCCACCAAGAGCAAACTGTTTGAGTTCCTGGTCCATGGAGTGGTGAGTGGCGCTGTCCGTCATTCCCGTGAAAGGAGCTGGGCTCTGGCATGCATCTGTGTGTGCGCTCCAGTGTGTGTGTGTGTGTGTGTGTGTGTGCGCATGAGTCGGCGCAGCAGCAGCGGCAGCGGTCTGTGTGTGAGAGATAGCTGGGTAAAGCTGGCCATGTGAAGGTTATTTCCAGCCCCCTGGATCCCAGCCTGTTAGGAGATGGCTTGAGAGAACAAGAAGTGGAGCAGCATGGATGGATGGGGCTGAGTAGGAGAAGGATGGGGAGCAGAGGATTTCTAACACACACACACATAAAAAAAACCAAAAAAAACAGGATAATTGTAGAAATAGAAGCTAAGCGGCAGCAGCGGCAGCAGAAAGCAGCCAGCTCCCCCTTTGGCTAACAGAGGAGCACAGCGAGCATGCTTCCCTGGGAGTCACAGACAGAGGGTGGAAATGACGAGTCCACTCATAACAACACAGTCGGAGTAGCCTTCCAGGCGGCGTGTTGTAGGTCGGTGGAAGGATTTGAACCTGTAAGGTCACGAGACAAACGGACGTAGTATCGTAGACGGAGCCGAGGCAGACGGCCAATCCTGGAAATCATGCAGAACAATCAGCCCATTCATGTGAAGCTAGCATGAAATGTCAAGTCAAGTGTTGCTCACGGTTAGAGGTTAGGCAACTATTACCATAAGCCCCACGCTGCACATTAATGACAGAACATGGAGCACAGTAGTGGTTTGTTTTGGTGTTGAGCTGAATGAATTAGAGTCCTGAGGCTGGTGTAAAAGTCTTTATAAGTGACACTTTGCTGTTGAAAGTTTTAGCAGATGTGACTTTGACATCCACTCAAGTTCTTTTTTTTCTTTCTTTTTTTTTTTACCTCATAACCTTAAAACAAAGACATGTCTCCTTGTGACCCCCC
>NW_019524913.1:683617-685929 GCF_002814215.2 Seriola lalandi dorsalis
CCCCTCGGCTTCATATCCACAAGTTCAACCGGAGAGATTTTCCCTTCTCAGATTGTTTCATTTGAATTGTTTCTTTTTTATTTTGCTCGGCGTGGTGTCAGAAAAATGCCCAACACAAGTTCCCAAAGATGACATCTTCAAACGTCTTGTTTTGTCCGAACAAAAGCGAAAAACATAAAACCCAAAGATAATCAGTTTAAAATGATACGTGACAAAGAAATCCTCACTGGAGACACTGGAAAAGGAGAAAAGGTTTGATCAGTTTTTGCTTGAGAAACGACTGGAACAATCAATCTTTTATCAAAATCACCTGAATCCATGACTCAGGCTTTCCGCCCTGTTATTTCTTAATTATATTTAGGGGCATTTTGTGCCATTATTAGAGAACTGAGTGTGGAGTGATGACAGGAAATAATGGGAAAGAGAGATGGGAAACAACTTGCAACAAAAGTCAAGGCCAGACTTTGCACTTCATGTCCTTAAACCCCTTTGGCCAACAAGATGATTTTTTTTTTATAAAGCACACACAGGTCGGAAAGTATTGTTTCATCATAAGAATAGTTTCACGTCCATCCGACTGACGTGTGAATTCTAACTTTACCACCTTTTCATGAAACCTGGCGTCACTTCCTAATCCTCAAGCATACTGAGAAGGTCAAAAAGACTTTGTGGTGTTTGTTTATTTGCTCAAGCGAAGAATCATTTCCTTTCAGACTGTTTCGTTCGAATAGCTGTGTATTTGGGGAGCGTTTATTTGAAATTGAACCGGAGATGAAGAACGATTGGACTCAAAGCGGGAACGTTGCGGTGCATGAGCTGCACCTTAAACCCCAAGGACACCAGGGTCCCCTTCATTTGAGTAATCTTTAGAGGGTCTGAAGAGGTAAAACTGAACAAAGGGTAGAAAAAGACACAAAAAAATCATCTTCAGAATTGTGTTTTTATTATTTTGTACCCCAAAAATCCTGTGAGGACCCCTTGGATTAATCTGACGCTTGTGGGGACCTGACTCCTGGGTTAGAAAGTATCTCTAGACCTGAAACAGTTTGTCCATTAATTGCGTAGTTGAACTATTTTAATAGTTCATGAAACGCTTAGCTCATTTTTTGAGCATTTCGTGGTTGTGTCCTCGCCAATGTGATGATTTGTTTTCTTTGGTTCTTACCTGAATAGTTTTGGGTTTCAGGCTTTAAATATGTGAACTTGGGTTCTAGTGAGGTATGAAGGGCATTTTTTCCATATTCTCTGATCAAGCCATTAATCAAATAATCATTAGTTGCAGATCTAGTTCTTTTGTCATAACTGTCTGTCTCATCCTGTGGTTTCTACTTTCTGCTCCACTGAATTTCACCTCCGCACTGATCCTGAAACTTGGTGTCACTTCCTGGATCCTCAAGTACATTGAGAAGGTCAAAAGAGATTTTTGATGGTTTTCTGTTTGTCAAACCTTTCTGTGTCTTGAAATCCCAGCGCTTGTTTGACTGAGCTCCGGTTTTAGACGTAACTCCATTTTAATCAGCGCTGATGTTGGACGTAGTGGCACCAGGTAGATTTATACACTGAAACAAGATGAGGTATTGTCTCTATGACAAGAGCTTTGGTGTTGAAGCCCTGCACACACACACACACACACACACACACACACACACACACACACACACACAGACAGACTTTGGGATACAATGGAACAGGTGATTGATGAGCCAGATGAGTGTGTCCTCTCAACAGACCAATTAACCTTGATGAGGCTCTGGCTGCTCCAAGCCAAATATTTCCCTCTGCTTATTTTCTCTCATGCGTGCCTCTCCTCTTTCCTCCCTCTCTCCCCCACATTTTAAGATGGAAAAGTCTTGTTATAATAGTTGCGGCAGGTTCCTGGTTGTGTATACTGCAGAATGGAGAAATATTTATAGTATGGGATATGGGGATGATTTGGCGCAGTTTGTTAGCTTGTGGCGAGGGATGACGTTTCCTTTCCCCTCGTGGCTGACTGGAGCAAAGCAAGTTTCTAGATGCACATGTAGATGCACACACACACACACACACACACACACACAGATATATGTAAATACAGTGTATGCACACCTTTTTTGTGGTTGCCAAAGGTCATAGCATTGCAGCTTCAAAGCAGCAGTTTGAGTGTGTGGGGGGGGGGGGTTGGCTGAGGTCTGGTTCTAGGACTGATGGCTGGGCTGAAGGCCTGGCTGAGGTCTCTTCTTCTTTCCCTCTCATTATCTGCATTATCTCCCCCTGCTGTGTTACTTCTCTGCCTCGTGTGTGTGTGTGTGTGTGTGTGTGTGTGTGTGTGTGTC
>NW_019524913.1:685949-686595 GCF_002814215.2 Seriola lalandi dorsalis
AAGATACTGACTGACAGATGAAGACACAGGACAGGAGCTGAATAAGTTAAATTTGAAGTAATAAAGTATTATTTAATATAATGGTCATAAAATATTCTAATGACAAATATCAGACCCCTCAGGGAGCCAGCAGACATCTCTACGACCCTACTTCCTGGTGTGGAAACAGCTGATTGGTCCCCACGCCACACAGGTGGGAAGCAAGAAAAACAGAGGTTTCCTGTTAGGAAAGAAAAGGTAGGAAGCATCCGAGGCAGCAACCCTCTTGTCTGTGTGTGTGTGTGTGTGTGTGTGTGTGTGTGTGTGGGCGTGGCTTCTCTCTCCTGGCATCATTCCACACCTGTTGTCCATCGACTCATCAACCAACCTGTTTCAAGAATCCCGGCCGCCCGGCGCCAGATTTCTAGAGTTTCTAGTTTCCTCCCCCTGCCATCGTTTAACATCTTCCTCCTCTGTGTTTCCTCTTCATCCTCACCGCTGCCACTCCCTCTGCCCTCCCCCTGCTTTCATCCTCACCCTCCTCACCCAGCCATCACCCCCCCCACCTCAGTCTGAGTCTGCTTTCCAAACACAAACTTTTAAACAGCCTTAACAAAATCTTTGACCAGTGTTCGACTCTCGTGTCTTTCTACGTCGATATCAACTG
>NW_019524913.1:686645-703062 GCF_002814215.2 Seriola lalandi dorsalis
GTGTGTGTGTGTGTGTGTGTGTGTGTGTGTGTGTTTGGAGGTCAGCGAGGGCCGCTGTGATGAGAAAAGCCTTCCAGCGCTCTGCATGGGAAACCCCGATAAGCCAAAACATAATACGACACACTGTAGCTTTGTCATCTGTACTTGTGAGTGTGTTTGTGTAAGCGAGCGATTGGACCTTTTGAACATAAACCTCACCCTCACATCTGGGATCATCTGGATCGCTTGCTTAAAGGGTTTGTTCACCCAAATCACCCAAAAGACGAAATAGTCCTTTCCTCTGATGGTGTTTAGCCACACAGATTTCTTTGGTTTTATTGACTCAGATTTCGAGATATCTCAGTTTTCTGCCTCCACCCCGGTACAATGGAGGTTGAAGAAACTTCGTCCATGGCGCTCGCAGCATTGAGAAGTAAATTTTTAAAAATTCAACAGCCACTTGTCTTTCCAAAACACAATGTCTCGGCTACTCAGGATAATTCGCAGACCTTGCCGTGAACAGTTTTCATTGAAATTATTTTGTATCGAAAAAACAGAAATTGCTCACAGTGAGGTCTGTGGATTTACTAGAGTGACGGGGGGGGGGTATTGATATCTTTCAATGTTGTAATCACATTTGAGGTGAATCAGGTTAAAGTAATTAATCAGAGCCATTACTCTTTATTTGATACCAGAGGTTAGAGGCAATATGGATGAAATCCCATCTTATGGTATATGTGCAAAATTCAAATAAGTAGGCCTGTCCAATATTCCCACAAATCAGTTCTGCTATCAATTAATCGATTCATCATTTGGTCTAGACACAGTGAGAAAAATGCTCCTCACAAGGTCCCAGAGTCCAAGGTGATGCCTTCTTGATTTGTTCGACCTACCGTCCAAAATATTCAATATAAAATGATATAAAACAGAGAAAAGCCACTAATGCTCACATTGTTGAATTACAGGAATAAGATCTGATGATGGGAATGGTCGTAATAAAAACCGAGACTTCAGTAAATGTTTCTTTAATGAGATGTATACGTTGTCATGAAAAATAGGGATTTATTTTGTCTGAATATTTTATTTAAAAAAAAAAAAAAAGATTATGAATATCTTAACTTGGGTTTTCTTTGATATAATGATTGACATGTGTCACTGTTGTCTGACACTTGACAGTAAATCAATAAAGAAAACGATCTTTAGTCTGAGCCCTTAACGAATGAGTCACGTCCCGTTCGAGGAACCTCATCCAGTTTTTAATAGATTTCAGGGTGCCAATGGAAGCCATAGAAGGAACCATCCATGTAACAACCCACAGATTCATATGTTTAGTACAGTGTGGGTAAGTTTGGCCTCCTCAAATCCCTGCAGCCTTCCCCGAGATGCCAACACACTTCTCAGATATCCATCCACATGGCAGATTCGATTGCTGGCTGGCTGGCTGGCTGGCAGAGCTCCGGGCAGAGCGTTGGAGTCGGTTCAGCAGGTCAGATTATAGAGTACCACTCATTGTGTGTGTGGATTTAGGGGAAATTCATCTTACACATTATCCAGCTATGGCTCTCGGTATCTGTTATCTGAAAAGCTTAAATTCTCCAGACAGACGGCTGTAACAGGAGCGATGTCTGTCTGGGTGGGTCTGGCTGCTGAAAGTCTAGTCTCTTGTCTGTTTGGTTGTAGTTGTCCAGCTAAGGTAGGAAGTAGACAAAAAAGAGAAGGGGGTCTCTTCTCTTTAGACTCCATAAGGTGACCACGTTCAAGCAGGAGGCCCTGACCATATGTTGTTTTATCCTCTCCCATTTGGAGACCCTTCTCAGTTGCTTTGACCCCTGCTGCCCCCTCCCCCCACCAATAATCTCCCAGCCAGAGTGACAGCAGCGCCTGCTCTGCCTCTTATCACAGGATCTGTGCTTGGTCACCATTTCAAAGGCCATGTAATATGTCAGTCTGAGCCTGTTGAATGCTGTTATAATCTGTCCTGAGTTATTAAATCTCCCTGTGAATACACACATTTACATTTTAACACAATTTAATATCTTTTTTTCTTCTTCTTCTTCTTCTTTTTTTTTTTAATTGTACCTTCTCTGTCGTTCATTACCTTGTTCTTTTATTTGGTTTCTGGGTTTGTTTGTGTGTGTTTGTGGAGGGTCTAAAGATCACATTAGATATGTGTATATGCGTGCAGTGTAATCCACACTTGAGAGGTGACAAACAGTGTGAAATGTTGGAAGTACGTGAGCGTACGTGAGGAGTTGAAACTCCTGATTTGTATCTTTCAGCTGTTCTCTTCCTCCAACATTTACCCATTCTGTTACCAAATGTAGGCGGTTTCTGTGCCAGTTTGGACTCAGACAAAGTCTTCTCTGCATGGTGATGGTTAATAAGAAAAACACATAAATTTGATTTTGTAGAGGAATTATCATCGGTGTAATACTAATGCATCTACTCAAGTACTACTCTACATTTCAGAGGGAAATATTGTCTTATTTTTACTTTACTACATTTATCTGACACGTACATTCACTAGTTACTTTACAGATTAATATTTTAATATACAAAACCTACGAAGGAGCTTATGAAATACGATGCATTGTTATATATCAGACCACCCAACAGTCAGGGCCAGATTAACTCAAGGGAGCCCCAGGTTAAGAGTGAGCCATTGGCCCCTAATCAGATTCCCCCACCCCACATTAACCCCCAGGTAATGTATAGTTTGGCTGTAATTTGATTAAATGCAAAATTATGTAAGAATATGCAGCAAAGTAAACATAATATCAATAAGGGCTGTGTAATATATGGAATTAATTCAGTTAGTTAGAATGTTTCTTTTTGGTCGATAAATGTAAAATGGAGTTATAACTAAAAGTAACGTCGATGATAACTGGTGACATTAGCCGCCTTGAGTAACGACTGTCAACACTCTGGGCGGCTAGCTAGCTCATACTATCCCATAGTTGCATTTACCCGAGGAAGAGAGTGATGAAAGATTGTGCAGACCGACCTGAGCTGCTGGTTTGTGTTTGCAGCCGAGGACGAGCTATCTGTTGTTAGGAGAGGTAAAGGAGCAGGAGTCCAGGGAAGCACTTTGCCATGTAGCTAGCTTAACATGTTAATGCAAATTCAGTAATGTAATATATTAGATTATAACACTATCATTCTCATCTGCTGCAGTACATTTACTGCTAATACTTGGTACTACTTAGTACTTATACTCAGTACTTTTACTTAGGTAAGACTTTGTATGCTAGGCGGTCCAATGGAGTATTTTTACAGTGTAGTATTGGATCTGGTTACTTCTTCCAGTCATTTCATTTTAATTAGAGGACTGGTCACTCTTAGCTTTCTGGTAGGAGGTCTGTGCTCTGAATAAAGTGAAAGGATTTCTTTCTATCGCACAAACCCCTCCCTAGTGTCAGACAATAAACTGAGGCGGGAGGCAGCTGTTGCCATGGGAGTGACAAGCACAGGTGAGAGTCCCCCAGTTGTTCCCAGGCGTCAAGACGGGAGTGTGGGACTGTGGCTTCTGACACTGTTTGCATTGTTTAGGAGTGTGTGTGTGTGTGTGTGCGTGCGTGCGTGCGTGCGTGTGTGTGTGTGTGTGTGTGTGTGTGTGTGTGCGTGAGACAGAGAGTTGCACACTGCGAAAAAATCTTCATTGGGTCTATTTTGCAGCCATCAAAGTTGATTTTTGTTTAAAGGAGACGAGAGCAGGGGAGAAAACAAGTCAGAAAAACGACATTTCTGCTTGTTCTCGCCACAGCTGCTCTTGTTTATTGTGTTTTCTGGAAATTACTGTCAGTGTCTTTAAACAAGACTGAATAAGACAGATCGCTCCTCTAGTATCAGTTGGTTTTCTCAAACACTCTCTCCCTCAGACTGAAAAGTTGCCTAAAATATATGCTGCATATTTCGTGTTGCTCTCTAATGTCACAGTCTAACATGACAAATCACATACTGCGTTGCACTCCATTTAAGGCTTCACAAGACGGTTGAAACACAAAACATTAGAAAACAGAAATCCTGCGAATTGACGTCACTGCAATGCAAAGCATATTCTTCTTTACCAACCCAGCTGTTGTTAGAAGGTTACCAAAGGTAGGAGAAAGGTAAAAATATATAATATAGTGAGTTTGCTGTTTGTATTTTGAGCTTAAGTTTCAGGATGGCTTGGAAATCTGAGCAGTTGTAACCAGAACAGACACCAGGATTTTATTTTAAATAGGAAATCTGTGAGGTCTGGATAAGGAGACGATGAGACATTCTTTGTTGCAGCTCTACTTCATGATTTTTTTATTGACAAGATGGGTGTGTTTACCAAAAAATTCTCCCTAGTCCGCCTTGAATCCACCAGCGTGAAATGAATAAAAGTTACATTTGATCTAATGTTTCCTTTGTTGTATTTTTAGACGCTCTAATTTGTGATTATAATTAATCACAACACTGAGTAGCGAATGTCTTCAACATACATGTGACCCTCCCTCTCTTTCTGGTTTCCTCCCAGCGTCCTGGCATGCCGTCTGGAGCGAGGATGCCCCACCAGGGAGCTCCCATGGGCCCCCCCGGCCCGCCGTACGGAGGGAGCCCGGCGGTGCGGCCCGGCCTGCCCACCCCGGTGATGGAGCCCAGTCGCAAGAGGCCTGCCCCCTCCCAGCAGGTCCAGCAGCAGCAGCAGCAGCAACAGCAGCAGCAGCAACAGCAGGCCGTCCAGAACCGGGCCAGAAAGTGAGTCCAGCTGACCTCCAGCCACCTAAATACTGCATGGCTTGCGTAAAGCAGCTCCTGATGTGTCTGCTTTTGTGTGATCTGTGAGATTATTTGGACAACAACAGCTGTGGTTACACTCTCAATTTAACAAGTTTGGATGAACAACAAATATGACTTTGCTCATATTTTATGGAAATATGGAATTGGCCTTGAATCATGTGCAAGCACTATAAAAAGCTCTGGGTCTCAAGTAGTTTCTTTGGTAACAGCTGAAATGTGTCAAAAAGTGGTCATTTTTACTTAGTCTTTGAATACACAATTCCTGATTAAACACTGAATTTTGATCATTTTAGACAACGCTAAAGTTCTTATTTGGCTGTCTGTGTCAAACACAAAGCATCTGCGAGAGTTGTTATGTTCAATTAAAACAAAGCTTTTAGAAACTGAGGTATTGTACTGGTTCAAACAACACACAGCCCCGCGATTAAGAAATAAAATTAATTGACAACAGTTTTGATAAATAATTTGATCATCAGTCATAAAAGTGATTTATCCCTTAACAAGACTGAAAGTCCACAGCTCGTTGCTCTGCGACTTTTTTGGAGCTAAATGCTAACGTCAGCATGCTAACATGCTCACAGCGACAGAAACAGAAGAATAAATGAATCAGTGATAAAAAAAAATGTTCAGTGCTGGCACATCAGATTTACCTGTGCACAACGTTTCAATGCTCCACTTCATACTTTCCTAAAATCTCTTTTTTTGAAAATCTGATCTCAAATATTACACTGATGAGAAGTGAAACCATGACCTTTGTGTGTCTCCTTTCAGCTTTCATTTCAGTTTTTGTTCGCAGCTTTCGAGCGTGCACACTGCCTCTCTCCCAGTGCTCCACTTTTTGCTCACTCTGTGCATCCACTCTGATCATCCCAATCTCCGCCATGACTGAGTGTTTTCTGTCTGTTCAATCTCTATGTGTCTTCAGAGTCTGGTAATCTGTCAAATCTATGTGGCATCCTCACAGCTGTCTGCAGACATTCAGACTCTAGAGCGTGCTTTGGCGTATTGTTACACTATTTATTGTCAGCTATTCAACTACTGTGAACAAAAGATCTGATCATCAGTATACCAGGCACACACACACACTCACACACACATCTATAAGGAGATGGTTGTCTATAAGAAGACGAGTGTGTAGCAGGTACGGTCATTAGACAGGCGATCAATATGCACACTCAGTGGACCTCTGTCTTTCTCTGTTTCACTCTCTCAGTATCTGCAGAACAATTGATCCACTTACAATTAAGCGGGCTTGTCGAACAGGTCAGGGGAAATGTTGTCCTGCGTCGGTGCCTCAACCCCCCAGAGCGGCCCGGCTGTCTGTGCAGGGTCTGATCAATGGTCCAGGGGTGACCCGTCCAGGTGTCTCCATCTCTTTCGCTCTCTGTTGCTTTGTGAGAGTGCGTGTCCTTTGGCAAACAAGTTTGATGCTCCGGCTCCTCCGTCCAGCTCAGGCCCAACACTGCTGCCAGCTGAGGGCAAACCACCTGTGTTTGCAGTGTCATTGAGACCTTATGGTCCTAGATACACTTGCTCTGCAGAGCAAACGCTGGCCTATGCAAAGCTGCTGCTAAAAATAGGAGTTAATTCTGATTTGGTTTGCATAAAGTGGTATAAATACTCAACCTTGTGTCCGAGAAATAATTTGTTTTCCCAAATACGTTTTGTGGGGAAACATATTGCTGATAGTAGGAAGCTCTACATTTACATACAGCACATAACTAATAGACAGGTGGCCAGGGTGGATAGTGGGCAGAGGACTTTGACACTAGGGAACAAGGTTAGTCCCACGTGAAGTTAACTTTACTAAAATATATTCATTTACAGTGTTTACTCATAATGCTATTATTATTTTATAATAATAAACAAAATATATTTCTGTTTTGGAGAAATAATCTGCAGACAAATCAGTAATTTAAATAATTGAGAATAGCAGCCTTAGGCCCAGCTGCCTCTTTGCAATATTCCCATACCACCTAAAATTTGGATCGTTTTCATGCCAAATCATTTGATTTTCCTGTTGAACTTTGTAAGACTCTCGTGGGCTGAGGGTGAAACACTTCTTCGGCTGCATAAAAATTTGTTGAAAATTTGGCACATTTCTTCCAACACCTTCTACAAAACTGGAAGTTTGACAGTGTGTAATCAAACAACAAATTTGCTGTGGTCGCTCAGATTCACCCTATTCTTGATATTACACATTTCATCACGAGATTAGTTCCTTTATTCCTCTCTACAAATGTCTTCTTGACAGTAACTTAAGATGAACCCCATTGTTTCAGTTATCTGCTTTCAAGATTTCCAGCTGTTACTCTGCTTTTTATTTGAGAACACAGCTTCATCCATCACCTCATATATTTTGATTTGCACAATAGGGATAAAATATTCAATTTTATCTTTTATCTCCCTTTAAAACCACATTACTTATAAAGCCCAGATATTTTAGGTGAACCTCTGAATCTTGCTTTTTGGTATTCACTTTGGTCGAAGTCCTTGAAGTCAAACCTTAAACCATTCCTCACTGCTCATGACATACATTGTTACTCAGGACACTTCAGGTTTCTTGGGAACATTGTGAGGTTTTTGCAGTAATGAAAGGGGATTCTTGGTGCTAGGCCAGCAGGTTGAAGGTGTTGATCAGAGCTGAATTTTCTGGTTTTGGGAAGTAGAAGTGCTCAGAAAGGTTGGAGATTTGGTTTGAGAACTAAACAAAAAAAGTTGTGAGTATTGTTCGTGTTGTCTTCATCTGCTCCTGAGAAACCATTGCACATTACTACATCAGTGCTACATCCACATTTGCAGTTAAGAGCTGAACCAAAAAGCTAAGCTCGCACACTGCTTGTCTACTCCCTTCCCTGTGATCCACCATTATCAGTGTATTGTCTGTCTATGTGTGTGAAGCATGATTGTTTTGGTTCACTGAGAAACTTTGTTGAATGAGCGTGTCCCTCAGACGAGCAGGACGCTTCCCAGGTCCTCCTCTGCTGCACTTTGTGCGTGCATGGACACAGTTACACAACCATCCCAGTGCCTGCCCTTGTCTGAGTTTAGAGTTTGCACCTACTAACAGACCCTTGAACTTAACACACATCCAACACATACAGACATACAAACAGCCAGAACCACCAGGTGTTACTCCTCTACTTGCTGCCACTGAGTGTGTGTCTCGTCACAACTCTAATCGGACAACCTTCGAATCCTCACCAATTCTTAGGAAGCCAGTCGGATTCCCTGGAGCCAATGAGATGCCGGCGAGGCAGATGGACATGAGAGAGCCCCAATCAGATCCCACGCTCGGATCAAAGTAGGAGTTTATTCTGCTGCATGTCCATTTTCTTACGTTTGATGACTCTGGCCTATATAGCCTTTCACCTGAGCCCAGCACTCCCTGAATGAGTTGTTTTGGCCAAACATAGGTACGGGCCTAGAAGTTGACTCCTAAAATGTAGTGGTGCATGCTTTGGACTGGAGCATGGCATGATGGAAACAATTTTTTTGCCGCTAGAACATAAAAATAAAGTAGAATCCAATCTGAAACCCTTTTAAATTAGTGTAAAATGGCGGATTGTTGTGATGCAGGTTTGTGTTTTCCTTTGCAATGCACCCCCGAATCTTCCAATTCTCCTTGCAGCAGGCTTGTTTCAGTATTTGGCATGCTGTTGTAACATACTGCCTCACAGATCGTTGCAGTGCTCTGTGATAAAATTTATCCACACTGCAAAAAAAACAAAAAACAAACATAATATTCTGTAATCTAGAAGGATATTGCTACTACCAAATAGGGTTTGGCGATATAAATATGGAAATAAAATATTGACTTGTCAACCAGCAGAGGCTTTTTAATATCTTTTGCTGTTTTATACAACAGTTAGTTCCGACCAAGTAATCTGATTGGACGAGAGGCATTCCATGAGTGCTGAGAGAGGACAACAGGGATAGGAACTTTTAACTACATGTATCACTCCGCTTTACAGGTGCGCTATCAGCCGTTAATTAGCGTCACATTAACGGACGTTATCTATTTTAGATTGTAACAAACAAACTCAAAGATGAAAATATTTCCGGAAATAACATTTGAATTAAATGATGTATGGTCGTCAGAAGAGGACATAGGGAAGAAGCCTGGATACTTAAGCGCACACCCGAGGTAACGTGCAGACCAAGTGACAAGCGTGTGCACTGTTTTTACATGTTTATGTGATGCTTAAGCAATATCACAGGAGAGGGAGTGATGTACTGAATATCAACACGGCTGTGATTCGGCGGCCTCCTACCAAAGACACACAGCCGTGTGATATTCAGTACAACACCACGACCTCGAGTGTAATATTGTTTTTATACAATAGTTCTGTGAGCGCCATATGAGTTATATAAACAACAATAGATTATGATTTGTTCGTTCATTTTAACATTTATTTGGCAACGCCAACACAAACAGTTCCACAAGTGGACTGGTCCAAGACTGTTGCCAATTATGCAACAGTTAGTTCCGACCAAGTAATTTGATTGGACGAGAGGCATTCCATACAGTACAACAGCACTGCGACTTTTAACTACGTGTATCACTCCGCTTTACAGGTGTTCTATTGACCGTTAATTAGCATTACATGAACGGTCGTTATCTATATTTCCAGAAATAACATTTGAATTAAATAGTGTATGGTCGTCAGAAGAGGATTAAGGAAAGACCCCTGTATACTTAAGCACACACCTGAGGTAACCGAGGTAGACGAAGTAGCAAGCTAGTGCGCACTGTGCAGGTCATGACAATGTTTATTTGTTGTACCAGTCCAGTTCTATTTGTGTAGGCTTAGCCAAATGAAGAATGAAATTAACAAATAAATCATAATATGTTGTTGCTTATTTAGCTAATGTGGCGCTTGTATAACTGTTGTATAAAAGCAATATCACACTCAAGGTCGTGATATCAGCAGGGCTGTGATTCGGTCGCAGGCCGAGTAGAGAAGACAGTCACAGCCTTGCTGATATTCAGTACATCACCCCTTCTCGTGTAATATTGCTTAAATAGCTCTAGTTGTATTAGTTTATTGCTACCAGTTTTAATTAGAGAGCATCTTGATTTTTCAGTTATTTAATTAATTAAAGAAAAGACATTTCCATCTTTATCTTTCTTCGACAACTGTATATATAAATAGTTTAAACTTTATTGCAATATATACCGTATATCTAAATTCCTATATAAAATTACTGTACTGTAATAGAAGATTTTATCTTTGTCGCCCACCCCTAGTATCAAACAAGAAATCAGGTAAGCAAAAACAGCTAGATAAGATTTTGAACTAGCATGAAAACCAGATCAATGCAAAAGACTCTCCGACCTTTAAATCAATAGTTTGACATTTTGAGAAAAATTGTTTATTCTCTTACCAAGAACTAGATTAGAAAATTGCTACAGCTCTGAAGTCTGTATGTTTAATATTAAGTTACAGCGACGAGCCAGTTAGCTTAGCCTAGCATGAATACCTGAAGCAGGGGGAAGCATTTTGCCCTGTTGAAATGTAGCAAAATCTGCTGACTAGCACCTCCAAAGCTAACAGATTAGCATTACATCTTGTTTTTTAACTGCAAACTAGAGGTAAAAAAAAACCATCACAAGTTATGGCAGTTAGTTACTGCTTCAAGCCAAGAAGTAGTCCAACACAACTCCTGTCAAAAGTATTTACCGCTCATTTTGTGTATGGATTAAACAAGCAACATATAACATGTTAATTATTTAATTTAGTTAATTGAGTTTTAGAGGTGCTGTTACCTGGATAGTGCAAGGCTAGCTGTTTCCCTAGATAGCTGTTTTCATCTTAATGCTAATTTAAGCTAACCACCTGCTTGATACAACCTTATATTTAGCACAGACATGTCAGTGGTATCAATCTGCTCATTTAATATCAAAATAAATCAAAATATTTTTGCTAAATGTCTTGTTTTAAACTTGCAATAAATCAGTAAAAAAAGACTTGATCAAAGCAATGAACCTTGAAAATTTACAATAAATGTGCTTGACATTACTGTGTAATTCATCTCAATTAAGTAAAACAGAAGAACAGAGAAGGATCTGAAAAACCCTGAGATATAAATTCTCTGCTTATTTACACCTTTCAAAGCTTCACAAGGAAGATGTAACACTTACAAGTCAAGATTATTTCTCTTTGATGAGAAGAATAAGATTAACTCACCCTTTTTCTTTTCTTTTTTTTTTTTTTTTTTTAAATTGCTCTTTCTGCAGTGTCCTTCTGCAGGCACCGAGATCAGTACACTTGCATGAATTTACATGGGTGCTCCACCTATCACAGGTGTCCACAGATGTCGATGGAATATTTAAGGAAATTTGAATAGAGGAGGAAGCTGTAGTGTTGTTTTTGTAATCAGACTCACTTAGAAAGAAAGTTCTGTCAAAGGCACCAACTTGGCACAGGTTGTCTTATTGTTCTCAGTCCCTCCTTGGTAAGTATAAGACAAAAAAACCCCATGGTATCAGTAAACATATGTTGTTCTCACACAGCAGGAAATGCCTGAAATTCGTGAATGAAAATATCTACACACATGCATACATTCTCCTCTGTGGAGGAATCTGCATTCCTAAAAGCTCCTTAACACACATCCTGTCACCATCCAAGTCCTGCTGCAGCGGCCCCAGTGAATCTGCAGAGTGTGTGTGTGTGTGTGTGTGTGTGTGTGTGTGTGTGTTTGTGTGTTTGTGCGCGCACGCATAAGTGCAGAGAATACATGTCAGGCAAGAGACGTGTGATGTGACACTTTTTTGGCTGATAGAGGCTCTCGCTCTCCAGGTGGACCGCTGCATTTCAGAGAACACATGAGCACATAAACACACGTATGCACACACATACACACACATACACACACACACAGCTGGGACGCTGGGGTGCTGGATATGGCCCAGCATTTTAGCAGATGGCCTGGGTGCTACGCTATCAGTCACCATAGTAACATGCTCTCTTTTTCCTCTTTCTCTCTGTCTTTCTCTCCCTCTCTGTAGTGCTAAGAGAAGGAAAATGGCAGACAAGATTCTTCCGCAAAGGGTGAGGCTGCATATTTTTACCTTTGTTGCTCTGTTTTTTCTGTGTGTGTGTGTGTGTTATTATCTTTTGTGTGCAGAACAGATAAATCCTGGCCGCTTTTTGATGTCAGGGGTTCTTGGAAGGCACAGAAGGCCAGATGATTATGTGTTATTTCCAAATGAGAAGAGAGAGGATGAGGGGAGCGATCAGGAGGTTTAAGGGTTTCTTTTTTAGGGTTTCGTTCTGTTATTTTGGATGGTGGCTTATTTATTTAAATTGGAATAGTCAATGGGATATGGCAGAGATGAAACCACGACTAGAACCGAAAGAGGCAGCAGAATCACCACGTTTCCACAGGTGAGTCTGTGCCGACTGAGGTTTGATTTTCATCCCGTGGTTTCAGTTTTCGGCCCTGTGCCATGCCATAACCTCACCATGTCCTGGCCAGCAGGCAGAAGGCTTTCACACTGAAACTATGGAGGTCTGGACACTGAGCGTCTGGGCTCAGGTCTTATCCCCTAACATAACCCAGACAGCGAGATAGCAGTAGGCATGGCTGGGGCGCCACTCCACAATAATGAGTCAGGGACAGGGAATGTCTGCCACACTCCTCCGTCTGCTCAGCACCTCAGCCCGGGGAAAGGCAGTGAGATTCAGATAGAGGAGGAATGAGAGGGAACAATGAAAGCAGCCAGTTAGAAAGAAACATGAAAAAGGAAAGAAGAGGGAGGGAGGAGAAGGAATGAAGTGTAGGAGTGTGTGTGCACAATTTGGTAAGCAGCAGCCCTCGAAGCTCAGAGGACTTTCATCAGCATGATAATGTCTGAGTCCTGGCTGTTTGGCTGCACACACTGCATCTCATTTGTATCCCCCAGTGTCCCCAGGATGGTGTGGACCATTGTGTTAATGATGGACTGGGCAGATATTTGTGTCCCTTTTCTACGAGTAAAAGAAAAATAAGCTTTTGAAAATAAATAAGTCTCATACAGAGCAAATATTATCTGTCACAGTTAATTGACAGTTTTTTATTTGTTTATGGTATGTCAAGGTATAAATCTCTTAAGCAACCAGGGTGACTTGAGTTCAACTGAAAAGCCCCACTGGCTCGCCGTTGGGCCAGGCGCAGTGCGAGTTGATGTTGTGCTGCTAAAACTTTTTTCAAAGCTTCTGAACTTTATTTCAAATTCTAGACACAATCCCAAACTTTCAAAAAAAACACCAAATGTGTCTGGCTGAATTTTGAGAAAAGAAAAAGAAGATGATAGAAAGATGATACATAAGACATCAAGAATATTTCAAATAGA
This sequence comes from Seriola lalandi dorsalis, assembly GCF_002814215.2. Taxonomy (NCBI): domain Eukaryota; kingdom Metazoa; phylum Chordata; class Actinopteri; order Carangiformes; family Carangidae; genus Seriola; species Seriola lalandi. The sequence continues at coordinate 699,730 of NW_019524913.1, forward strand.
TGGGATGGTACAGCCATAAACACATGATGTGTTGGATTTGAAGATTTTTACACTTTAGCTGCAAATGAACAGGTTCCATAAAAGCCCCAAAAAATATTTAAAATAAAAAAATAAGTTAGTCAGCTTTATCTCCAAGGTAACCAGGTCCATAACTTTGGCTAATGCTGGCAGGTGGTTGACCTGTCTTACAGCTAATGCAACAAAGTCCGTATTGTTTGCTAATGTTATCACTCAAATACTTTAACTTCTTATCTGATTAAGGTAACGTTAGCTTATTAGCAGTCAGCTGCCATAGCATTTGCTCCAAACATACTGGATCCTATGTGTTGGAACCATCTTTGTCTACAAGTCAGCCATTTTGTTAGATAATATTAGCTACATTAGCTTTATCTCTTAACCATCAAGATAATGGATGTCAAAAGCTATAGGGGAAATTACAGGAAACTGGATGTATGGGGCTAAAATGTCCTTGAAACAGGACAGCAGACCCCCTACCAGCACCCAGGACAGACAGCTAATCTGCCTAAGCTCTTTAGTGATATTCAGATGGTATATGTGAAGAAAATCTGACTTCTTAATCCAGTGTGTGTGCAGTTGTCCACCTGAAGATTTTAATGTCAGATTGTCCTCTCTCCCTCTTGGAGCAGATCCGTGAGCTGGTCCCTGAGTCTCAGGCCTACATGGATCTGCTGGCGTTTGAGCGCAAATTGGACCAGACCATCATGCGCAAACGTGTGGACATCCAGGAAGCACTGAAGAGACCAATGAAGGTAAGGAAAAGAAATCATGACCCACAGGGGGTCATTGCAAAAAATACAATTTATCCATTTTTGGATTTAAAAAACCTGAAAACAGTAATTATTTCTCCTTAACAGTCGTCAGAGAGTCATAAAATTGTACCTTTCAGAGCAAGATTGTATTTTTCACCTTTTTTAGTTTTGTCTCATTTTAAAAGACAAAAAAAAACATCCTTTTCAAGACTCATTTGACGTCTTCACTCTTGTTAAAGAGACTTCTGCTGTTATATGGAGCCAATCAGTCCAAGGAAGATGTCTTTAACGTGAATTTCAACTTATGATTTTGTGGAATGTCCCTTTTAAACTGTGGAATTTTATTATGCTCTTGTGTCAGCAGCAAAAGCGTAAACTGAGGCTTTACATATCTAACACCTTCAACCCCGCCAGACCTGACGCTGATGACTCCGATGGCAGCATTGCATCATGGGAGCTGCGAGTAGAGGGGAAGTTGCTTGATGATGTGAGTTTTGTTAAGGAAACGCACATTTTATTTATTTCACACCTACATTTAAAAATAAAAATTAGCTACCAGCCGTGTTACACAGGCTATTTGAACATGAAATAACTTTTACAATTTCTTTGACACTGATCTGCTGCTTGGTTTAGTGTTATGTCTTCTCTGGCAGATTAATTCATTGTAAGGCAAATAGCTACTTATTTAGATTACATAAATCATATTCTTCCCATTTAGTGTGAAAGTGTGCCGCTTTTTGATCCTGGAGCCGCTCTGGGCTGTTTTTTTTTGGCCTGCAGTCACGCTCGCTGTTGATCTGATTAAATGCCGTTGGACAGTAAAAAGTATCGGAATTTAAAATGATTGATTACTGTTGTGAAAAGTGTTTAGAGAGAGTGTAGATGCACCATGAAAAACAGAATGATCTGACTTATGTTTCTGCGCTGTAAGCTTTGCTTCAAAAAACTCTGATGTTCTCAGCAGTCCGGGGCAAGGCCGTCATTTCACAGCGGTAGGAAGCATTTAGGTTTCACAAACCACAAATATTTCTGGTTGAGCTCAGAGGAAGTGGACCCTGAGAATGTCTAGTGTCTCACTTTTCTTTGTGATCTCACTTGGCCTCTTGTGGGTTTTTTGATTAGTATTGTTGCTATAAGCAAACACATGAAGACAAGTGTTTGCATTTGTGTACTTTTATGTATTTGATACATTTGTCTTTGTGTGTATCTCATTTTAGACATTAACTGACCACGTCTGTCTGTGTCTCTGTTCTGCAGCCGGGGAAGCAGAAAAAGAAGTTCTCTTCGTTTTTTAAGAGCCTGGTGATCGAGCTGGACAAAGACCTGTACGGTCCTGACAATCACCTGGTTGAGGTCAGTTCTAACATGGCCGTTGCCCACGTGCGCACAGGAAGAGGCTCATTTTAAGAGCCACATAACCACCATCTGATCAACCTTTAACCAGCTCTTACTACACAACTGCACACATCTTAGCTCTTATAATGATAACCAGTGTTTTTGCACAGAACATGCATAAATACTCCCTTCAGTCATCAGTAGAGTATTTGTACACACTTTTTACTTTGATATTTTTAGACACAAATAACACTAAAGACATTTTGGCTTCAGCACAGTCAATCTGACATGAAACTATGAGGGTAAAATGCTGACATTCACCTTTTAAAGCAAACACCAACTTAAATAAAAAAGTCTTTTGAGTATCAAATATTCAACCTTGTAAGCTTTAACACTGATAAAAAGTCTGTGGTTTGCGTCTTCACAGCAGAGCGCAGCTATAGTCAGTGGCGGAAGAAGCTTTCTTAGATGCTTTGCTTAAAGAAGTATAAAAGTTAAAGTACTCAATTCTTTGTTTCCTTTTTTAGCCTCAAACTGTTATTTATATGAAAATATATGAGCAGTAAAGAGGAGAAATGTTTCTTCTTCTGACCAGATACTTTTTGTAAGGAGTCACAAAAAGAAAAGGTTGAGAACCACTATGTGTTGATTTTAAGAAGCTCATCATATGTTTTTCTAATGACAATCTGAAATGTATCATAAATGTAGTAGAGCGAAAAGTATAATTTTTTCCTCTGAAATGTTGTGGAGCAGAGATATAAAGTAGCTGAAAACTGAAATAAGCGAAGTGCAAGTCCCTGAAATCTGTACTTAATGCCTATTTGCTGCCTGCGTTATTTCACTGTGCGGTGATAAATCAATACACTATAGCTTTTATAGCGTTTTATCTCTTTAGCCCTTTTAGACAACATTCACATCTGAACAATTTGCCTATTGGTCACATCGTAGGTCAGCGCTTTCATTTGAGATTACATCCATTAGTAATAAAGAATGCTTTGTATGCTGCACAAACCGGTGAATCAGGCTGTTCAGCCATGCAGTCAGGGTCAGTGACGACCTCTTCATCATGCAGAGGAGCGACTTTCACTTAAAATTGTTTTTTTCTGATGTCTGGTTAAAACTTGAGCTACAATCACCCCAACTAACCTGCTCTTTTGTCCCCAGTGGATTAAAAAAATAAAAATAAAATAAATAGATTTTTTTTTTTTTTTTTTTTGTTAGAAAGGAT
>NW_019524913.1:703813-738364 GCF_002814215.2 Seriola lalandi dorsalis
TGTTGCAAGTTCAGCATCAAACTTCATTCCCTTACTCACCAAAAGCTTTATCTAGCAGCGGAAAGCAACTCTCTTGTTTTACCTCTATTTCCATCACTTCTTTTTTTTCTTCTGACATTAGTATGCCAACCACCTAACCCCAGTCCAGCCGCACCATCTCCTCACTTTATGATACTGAGTCACTGTAGCGTCCCGTCTGCCCTGAATAAGTAGTTTGCTTACTACTGGTAAGTAAACAGCTGTTTATACTAACGTTGGCTATGTAGCAACTTTCAAGTAGCTCCTTTAAGACATTTGACACTGGACAAAGTTGTGGACGGACCGACCAACTCCTCTTCATATGTGGGTATGGTTTGATGTGCTGGCCACATGAGCAGATAATACACAGCTGTCATCATATTTTGATTCAAACTCTTATTGGTACAGGTAATATGTTACATCACCTTTTACTGACCAAGACCTGCCCACTTCAAAAAGCAAGGACAAAAACACAAATACAATTATCTCTCATATGAAATAAAGAAAACTGTTGTAATTTTGGCAGAAAACTGTGTGTTCTTTTCAGATTCCATCGCTTATAGTAAGAAGCTGACTGAGAAAACATGTTTTCAGGGCCTTTGAAGCAGGAATTGATAAACCACTCAGATGAATAAAGTGTGAAAGAAACCGATAATGAAGTGTGAAACAAATGAAATTCCGACCATTCATTTTGAACAAAACAGCCCAGTTTGAGTTGCGTCGTCAATATGTGGTGTTTTGTGTTAACTTTTTCAGTGGCACCGCACGCCCACCACCCAGGAGACGGACGGCTTCCAGGTGAAGAGGCCAGGGGACGTGAGCGTGCGCTGCACTCTGCTGCTGATGCTGGACTACCAGGTGAGGGCGCCACACAGTCTCCCAGCACTGTCCAGAAATAGATTCTCCTCTGTTACAACTGTGTGACTAATCCATGCAATGAAATCAACTGTTGTAGTGACAACCTGCAGGCCTCGTGTCACTGATAACTGCAGCTCCACAGAAACGCTATAGTGCATTTAAGACTCCATTTTTGAACCTGACAGACGTTTCCAAGCTGGGGGAAACATGATAAGGGTTTCAGGTGTGATGGAGCTGATGTAAAGGCTCTGAGGTAGGCGGTTGTAAAAAAAAGTGTTGAAATGCAATTATATCGTCTCCGCAGCCTCCCCAGTTTAAGCTGGACCCTCGCCTGGCACGCCTGCTTGGTATTCACACTCAGACTCGCTCCTGCATCATCCAGGCCCTCTGGCAGTATGTCAAGACCAACAAGCTGCAGGACTCCCATGACAAGGAATACATCAACTGTGACAAGTACTTCCAACAGGTGTGGGACTCACAGCGTGCGACGAATCACACTGTAGTTGCATAAATATTCATATCAGTGTTGCTGGAAATATGATTTTACTTACAAGAGCAATATGAAAAATGTCTGACCACGGCAGTTTACAAATGACACATGACACAAGTTCCACTTTATTAGCCAATTAACCCTTTGCAATTCCAATTGCATGCAATATAATGTGCTCTAGATTTTTTTCGAATATGTTTTATGCCCTTAAAAAACACCACGTAGAAAACATGCATCAAAAGTTTTAGTAAAATCCAACAAATCAGTTTTCATTCTCACATTTCTCTACAGATTTTTGATTGCCCACGGCTGAAGTTCTCTGAGATTCCTCAGCGTCTCACCAACCTGCTCCTGCCCCCAGACCCCATCGTCATCAACCATGTTATCAGGTAGATTCCCGTTTTACTGTGTATGTACCTCATCTAACCAGGAAAACCTCGTTGAGATGAAAAAACTCTTTTCTACGGTGGCCTTGCTAAGACAAACAACATAGACAGATGACATAAGTATGAAGAAATATTTATAAAGAAAAGTTTTTTTTATTGTATGTCTTGCTCATGTTCCCATGAATTGATTGTGGCGTTCTCTTTTATCACACTGTATTTATGATGTTTTTGGGGGAGACCTTTTATCCTCGCATTGTAGAAAAAACTGCTTTAATTTAAAGAGCTATAAATGTTAAACCATGGAATTTTGTTTTCTTAGAGCGACCTTAAGACTTTGAAAATGTTTCTTCACTTTTTTTTAATAGACAAAAATATCATATTTTTCTTTTTATGTTTTTCTAAATTATCTTTATTGCTAAACATAAAAATGAATTTTAAGACCAAAATAAAATTAAATAAACCAATACCACACCACAAATGAGCCACTTGACCCCATAAAGAGTCTGACTATACTGTCAAAACCTAATAAATGTTTTTGCAAGTTTGTAACAGAAAGTTAATAACATGCAGGACTGTTATTGTTCACTATGTAATTATAGGGAACAAAAGGCGTGAGGGTTTCATGGATCAGTAATCGTGTTTCAAAGATTTATTGAAATGTTTCTTTTCAGGTTCTGTAATGATTTTCTCGTCTGCTATTTCTGCATAAATACATTTTTTACATTTCATCCCTACACTTTTGATTTATTACTCATCTTCTTCTTTTCTGTACATTTCTTTTTCATCCCTGCTCCCTGTCAGCGTGGACCCCAACGACCAGAAGAAGACGGCCTGCTACGACATCGACGTGGAGGTGGAAGACCCCCTGAAGAGTCAGATGAGCAGCTTCCTCCTCTCCACCGCCAACCAGCAGGAAATCGCCTCACTCGACAACAAGGTGAGATCACCAGCGTCACAAAACACACACTCCGAATTGATTTTATCTTACTTTGATGTTGTATGTCACGCTGAGGTGATAAGTAAGCTGCCTCATGGGAGCAGCCATTTTTATTGCACACATTTTTAACAGGAGCTTTTATTTTATTGCAGTAGTTTGCTTACAATGGATTTCACACCCTGTTTTAAATGTAGGACCTATTAATGTTTGACTGAGACACACATTTAACTTTTCAGCTGACATTTTTGTCAACAGCAGGTCGCTGTGGGCGAGCAGGAAGGAAGGGTGGGACAAATAAGTAGTTCAGAAAAACATTCACTTGAGAGGCTAATTTTACCTGTTTCTGTGACACACTTTTCCATTGCATTTACCTTTACTTTCGACTATAACATCTGCATACTCATGTATACGACATATACATGCATACGATAAAAGTCAAATACGGAGAAAAGCTGTTGATAAAACCAAGCTTTAGGCCACTAGATCTTCATCAGGGTAAATGTCATGTGCCTGTGTATTTGAAAATTAATTAAGGCATTTCGGAACTGCCTGTGTTGAAAGGTTAAGAACATCTATATTCACCAGTTCTTCTATGTTTACATCCTGAGGAGTTGCGTATTTGCTGTTTGTAAATACATAGTTTGAAGATTTTAGTTCTGAGAGTTGATTCAGAATCAGGTCTTCTACACTGTGTCTAATTTGGATATTTTTATCAGGATATATCAATTAGTTTATAATTTAGTTTTAGTTGTCGCAGTTGTATCTTTTTTTTTGTTTTTGTTACAGCTATATGAAAAAAAAGGAAGCACTGTGATTTGCGTTTTTTCTTGACGTGCAGTTATGTTACTGTTCCTCTTTCAGATCCATGAGACCATCGAGTCCATCAACCAGCTGAAGATCCAGAGGGACTTCATGCTCAGCTTCTCCAGAGATCCCAAGGGCTACATCCAGGACTGGCTCAAATCCCAGAGCCGAGACCTCAAGGTTCGACACTACTATTTCTATTTACATGCACGCGCACACACTGTCACGCCTCCTGTGACTTCAATTCCCAATGAAACAACACATTGCTACTATTATTTAGAATATATTCTAAATGTTGGGGTGGAAAAGACAATATGGATGGCTTATAAAAATGTAAACCAATGAAACCAATGAAATAGATGTATCAATAAAGATACATCTATAAGGGAAAGTAGAGAGATGACAGGGAATGAAGATAGAGATGGGCAATGACATTCAAAAAGAATTACTGTCAAAAACTGTATCCGCCCACAACATGGTATTCAGTCCATGTTTATCAGCTATAATATTATTGATGGTTAACATTAATGCTTGTACCTTCTCCCTGGCTGTAGTTAATGACGGACGTGGTGGGGAACCCTGAAGAGGAGAGGAGGGCGGCGTTTTACCATGAGCCTTGGTCCCAGGAGGCCGTCAGCCGCTATTTCTACTGCAAGGTGAGGAAACGGCACCTCAGCGTCTTTTGCACTCAGACTAAAACCTCCTGGTGTTCTGACTCTTGATGCTTAGATGATATATTCATGTTTTTATTTCCCACCCCTCCCCCCAACAGATCCAGCAGAGGAGACAGGAGCTGGAACAGGCCTTAGCTGTCCGCAACACCTAAACTGAGGCTCTCCTGAATCTCTGCATCTGATTTCAGAGCCGCGTGTGTGTGTGTGTGTGTTTGAATGTGTGTGAGGCCTTCGCTGTAGTCTGCTGAAACCTAATACCTCTAAAAATGTTGGTAACTTACAAAAAAAAAAAAAAACAGCTTTTGTCTTTGTGATAGCAATGACATTTCTGAGGTTTGTCCAATGTTTTGAAAGGAAATTTGAAATTAGAGTGAGGAGGTTTTCACAAGACAGCAGCGATGTGCATGTTCGGAAGCCAGATCTCAATGCACATATGCATCCACTGCGTATTCGTTCCGTTTTGTGCCAGACTGTGAGGTCACCCGTCGCCTATCGTATATATTCAGATGCGTGGTTGTCCCTCAGAGGCCGACCCCTCGGACCACAAACATCCTCAGACTCACTTCCCTTTTCATCACTGCTCTCTGCTTTGTAAATAAGTCACTAGCAGTCCCCCTTCTCTCCACATCAAGACAAACTCTCAACTGTTTTTTTGGATACTCATCTCAAAGAGTCTGCTGTTGTGTCCGACACAGTCAGTCCTCATGTGGTCTGGATACGCGTTCATGTTTTATGTTTTCCAACTCTTTTTAAAACAGATTTTTTTTTTTTTTTTTTTTTTTGGGAGGCATGATTGTAAGTGTGATTGTGTGTGTGTTTTCATTTGTTCTAATTAGGAGAGTGTTTTTGAAGGACTGATTAATTACACCAGCAAAATTGAGATTACAGTGTGACACATTGGGTGCTTGCAGGGAATCGACGCTATCTATAAACCTGAGGTGTAGATTTCATTCATTTTCAGGTTTGAGTGGATCAATTGGACAACTGCCAGTGTGTCTCACTTATTCTTATTCGCCAGTAAATTGATTTTTCTTTTTACAGTAATTCCTACAACAGTATTAGCTAAGTTAACTGAACTGAAGTGTTATCATCAACAGCTCCTTGTCTGTTTATAGCAAGAATAGTGTTTTAATGAAGGAGAAAACAAGTATTGAGAGTCGTAACGATAGCTTTCCTTCCCTTAATCATAGCAAAATGACAAATATGCCGGTACATGTTGAGACTTGCTGACTGATTTGTTTCATCAGTCACTCACTGCCTCTTCCTTGTGTAGTATTTTGCCAGTTAATGTTTTGAAGGTGTTACCAAAGGTTGCAACAAGAAGAAGAGAACATGATCACTGAAACAGAAATGGGTCAAAAATCCTCATCTGGGTTTAATAGAAATTGCAAAAATGTCTTTTTTTGGCAGGTTTAACAAATCCAAACAATTTAAGTAGTTTGAGAGAGAATTTACTCCCAAATGTTTTCCTTTGTAGGCAATTGGGCCTCAAGTTCTCCTAAACAAACTCTAAAAACCATTATTGCAATAAACACTTAAGCCCAGGTTTTGAGAGCTTTGTCCATTTCTACACTTTTTATGTTACATGAAGAAGAAAAAGTTTTTTTCTTTTCTAGAGATGTGAATGTAAATATGTTTTCCCCCTTAAGAGGGCCAACTGTACAGTATACAACAGACTATTTGTGTGTGTTTGTTTTGGGGGGGAGGGGGGTTATGGGTAGGGGGTGGGTGAGTTACATGGTGCAGTATGGGAGCTCCATGAGTTTTGAATTAGTAGAGGAGGAATGTTAGTGTTCCTCTGTGTACTATCTTGGGTTGGGGTGGTTTATTTTCGGTCCATCTCGTATCTATCGTGGGAGCTAGAAGCTGCAACAAAGAACGACCTCCCTCACTTTCAATCTCAGTAGCTGTAACACATGATATAATCTGCACCGATCTCATTTTACACTTTTTTTTTTTTTTTTAATTATTATTAATGACACTTGACTTGTATGTATATGTTGTATTGTCAGATGGAGGAATTTTTTCCCCAGCAGTCAGTTTCTAGCTGGAACCTTTTCTGGGTTTCTTTGCACTGTGCTGTAACTTTTTGTCGGGACTCTCTTCGTCATGGGTGAGACCCTCTTTGTTATCCCAGCATACACAATAAGTGATTGGATGATTTCACGATGACCTATGCATGCTCCATGGACATTAATTAATACATCTGAAGAGACAGTATGTGTACATATAAAAAGCTAGCATAGCGGTCAGTGTGAAGAGCAAAGGACTCATCACATTTGTTGAAATGCCTTCTGGAAACTTTTTTGCCAAAAATGATATGCCCTACCAGCAACTAACTGTAGGTGTGATTTTTCTGAACTGTGTTTTTGTTACTAGGACTAAGTTATATTAACTGCACTCATTAGAGGAGAAACAGTAGTCACTGGTAGTATCTTAGTCCTGTGTTTGACCCAGAGTGATTTTTCTTTGTATCGCCAGGGCATTCACCTTGTTGTCACTGAGTCACTATCACCCTCTTGTGGAGGAAACGAGAAGCTGCAACTCCGGGGTGACCTCAGCTGAGAGCAGAACAGTACCAGAGTATCTGATCTGACAAAATGTTGACAGATTACTGTGTCTCCTGTTACTAAACCTTGGCATACAGTCGACATGTTTCTCCCAACTCCCTGCATGTGTTTCTGAAGAGCGGGAACTGCTCTTTCTCTCTGTTTACACTGTTGTCAGAGGGTCACCGACAGGAAGATTATAGTATACATAATACTGTATATCTGTAAAGAGCAAAACTTGTTTGGTGATTACATTCTACAAGAAGAGAAAAAAAAAGGGAAAACAGCTGTGACATTGCGAGACAGCCTGGATGTAAATAAAGAAGCGCTTGCCAAAGTTTGTAAATGCCATGATATCTAAAGTGTCTTTTTCTCGCTTTCATGACTCACTGCCATGTTTATGTGTAGACGCCTTCCTGTGCACACAACAACAGATTATACAAACTTCACCCCCTCTGTGAGAACATGACGTGCTTTGCTGCAAAAATTTGCATATTAATGCACTGTATTGAATTGACCTTCTCAAAGCTACATATAGTAACAGGGAAATGCAACTCATTTAACTCAAGAGCTCAACTAAATGATAAGATGTTATGTGTGACACGTTTGGAAGAAACTGAAATTAAAGCTGCAGAAATACAACTTCAATGTCACTGGGATTTAAAATCTGCTGTTGATGAGATAGTGACAGTTGTAATTTTTATTTTGAAGTGATGATTTTGTAGAAATACACACACACACACACACACACACACACGCACATATACTTACAGTAAATGTTATGGGGGTTAAGGTGAGGCATTAGGCGGGTGAGTGCCCTTTATCTCCACATCAAAAGGTCACAGTATAGCAAAATGTAATGAGCTGCATTTATCAATGTATGAAGACGCAAATCTCAAAAAGGGAATTGTTTTTTTTTTTGTTTTTTTTTACTGCATACCGAATATGATTTTATAAATAATGCAGTGTGTACTGCTGCAGTAAACACAAATTTATATTTGATGAGAAATTTTTCAAAGAAAATCTCTCAGGATTAAGCTTTTTTTTCTTCATATTTTTTGGGTTAGGGTTATTTTCTTTGGCCAAAATGTGTTACTCCGTTTATCATGTGTAGTTGCACAAACTAGTGTGTTAAAGAGCTCAAACTACTACTCCAGAACAGCTCTTCTTAATCTTACTTGAGTGTATACAGTAGTAGTAAATAACTTATGGATGAACATAAAAATCTTAAAGCTAATGGAGATGTGTTTCCCTAAAACGTTAACTACGCATGTTGAATCTTGTCTTTATTTTTGGCTTTAAATGGAATCCCTACGGTATCACAGGAGACGGATGTTAACATTAAAGTTGGACTTTTATTTAGTTATATTATTGTTAAAGATATAACTTAATACTGTGGCATGTTAGTTACAGACTCTCTGAACTGCCTGGATGTACGGGCGTCGAGAAAGGGTTCATGTAGTTCATGTAGTTCCCCCCAGTCGTTAAACCGTGTCTCTGACCTGTCTGCTCCAACACTTCATCACAGGGAGTCCAACCAAAGGACAAAATGTGCCCTTATGAAGCAATGTCACTATGTAGCTTTTGAATTGCATGATCTAATTATGCAAATAATTGTGCACTCTGCTAAATTAGCCTTTTTTTTAAAAGAGTGCTGATTTTGCACTCAAGCTCATTGGTGGGTTAAATCTCCTGCATGAGTGAGGCGTTTGTCAGAGGTGGCAGACAGGCATTTTATTGTTCACTGACCTCACCACAAGGAAGCAGGTGGAGGCCTTTCCACTGTGAACTGCAGCAGTGCTGTACTGCCGGCTGCAGTCATGCTCCCAACCTCAGAAAGAGCCTCTTTCACTCCGCTGCTCCACTATTCTCCTCAGCCGACAACCTCTCACATGAAGAAGTTTGGTGGGTGGGGGGAGGTTAGGGGGGCCTCAGCGCGATCGTCTCACCCCTTCAGAGAGGAGGAGGAGGAGGAGGCTGTGTGAAGTGAGCCATTCAGCATGTTCAACCATCTCGCTGTGAAGGTTAACAACCCACACCACGGCGGACCTTGGCTAGGTAGACACGACCCTCCCACTGGGCACTGAGTTCACTTCTCTCCCTAAAGACATATGTGTACAGAATACTCGCCAAAACCAAGGGAGGCCCAGGCAGGGGTGGAGAAATACTGACTTGATGTGAGGAGACGAGGCGGGGCGGGCTGCTTTGGAACAAACTGTTCACTGCCTTCGGGCGCTGCAGTAAAGCTTTTAGGCAAACTGGGAAGACTACAAGATGCATTATTCTGAATATGAGAACACCATGACCAGCGACCGCAAGATTTTTCTGCCATATTGCCCTTTTTTTCAGCTCTGCCAAGCAGATAACATATACCTCCAGGAATAACTGTCCAAGCATGCTGCATACAGATCCTATAAACAGTTGTCTTTCTGTTTAATGAGACTGAAACCACACACACTCTCAGCCGCATGAATGAAGAAACGACTCACAGCAGAAATATCGTTCTTTAATATCTCTTAAAAAAACAGAAGATATTTTTTAAGTAAAGGCAGCCACTGGCCCCGGCTTGTTCCAGTATTATTTTAAATATCTTCACAAAGGAAGACTTATGGCTCAAGTTTTTTTTTCCTCAATTCATTCTTAACAATGAAGGCTTTTGTTCATTTATTATTTCACGACAGAAGTTCATATATTTAATGGAGTATAAATATTGTCCCTCAGCTCCTGTAAAAATACGTCACCCGCAGGAATACAACAGCTCATCTATATTCTGTGAATGTCTGTAGTCCACGTCCAGGGAGCTGTGCGAGAAGACACTTTCATGACTCATGATTCGTCTAGACATGACAGATTCAAACACACAGACGCATAATTCAGAAGAGATTTTCAGCTGTAGGATACAAGTTTGAGCTTCACCAGCTCTGTCGATGTGTCCGCGCACAAGACGTTGCTGGTTTTTTCCAGCCGATCTTTATCTCTTTCTGCCAAATACAAGTGTGAGAATTTCAGTGTATGGGTCATAAAAATACCATATTACAATTCACATTATTCTGCGTCCAGGCTGTAACTATGAGGCCTCAACACTCTCAAAGTAGCACGTCATCCCAGTGATCCAGATGACGTCTAGGTGCTGTTGGCCTGCTCTTGCTCAAAAAGCGCCATGGCTAGATGTGAGCGTGACCCCAGGCCCTCCAGGTTGCTGAGTACACAGCGGTGGTAGATATCCTCGCTGAACCGTGGGTTGCACGCTCGCCGTACGTATTTCTGAATAAGCGCCGGCTCTACAGCTCTGAATACGTGTAAGCCTGAGTAGCGAACAAATATGTCGTACACGTCCATGCTTTCCAGCAGCTCCTCGTTGTCCAAGATGTCAGCAGCCATCTTGGTCCGCGCGGTCATGTAATCCGCGTTGTAAAAGCAAGCCTCATCAAAGACGTGGCGGTCAAAGTGGCCGTCTCGCAGCGACTCAGAGGCAAAAGAAGAGGAGGCCGCGGAGGGCTGCTGGTCGCGGTAGACGACAGCAGGGCTGTACTCTTGGAAGTGGATGGGGAAGAAGACTTGCCAGTTGCTGATGGCATTCATCCTGCAGCGGTTCAGGAAGTCGGCGTTGATTTCTGTCCACACGCTGGACAGGAAAAACAGCGTGTCCACTGGATGCTTCTTAGAGATGATGTCCATCAGCTTGACCTGTGAAGGCACCTCCGTCTTCACGCTGATCCAGGGAATCTTCACGTCACCGTAGCGTTTCTCCACCTCCCCGATCATGGCCTTGATGCCAGCAAACACGTCAGTCTGGCTGACTCGCTGCGCATCAAACGGATCATATATAAACAAGAACGTGAGTAAAACATTATCATGGGTATCAAGAGTGTTCATCACATACATGTCCAGGAAGTTACTGACATAATCCTGATCCTGGGCAGTGACAGGTAGGATGACCTGCACCCGTGTAGCCTCTGTCACATAAGGCATGGGGATAATCTCAACGGCACTGAGAGGTCGCAACAGGTTGACCCGTTTTATAATGACTTGACTGTGGCCTTTCTGGGTGTAGGCCTCCAGGGCGAGGTCCAGCATGTACTCCATACCACGTGTAGGATCAAAGCGCCGGTACCCATTAAGTAGACGGCGTTTGCGGAAGCGCAGCTGGGGCTGGTAACGTTCATTTAGACGCTCCACTGCAATCTCCAGAACTGCATTAACATCGGCGCGGTCCGCTCCTCTTATTTCACACTTTGGAGAGCTGTCAACGCACGAGTAAATATGCTCTTCTGTAAAGTACTCCCAGTTTATAACCTCAAAACGGGTTTTTGGTTTGAAGGGATGGTTGATTCCTATAGGCCACGTGACTCCAGCTTTACCCTCTGGTGTCAGGTCACTCAGGTTACTGATCTGCATCTAATGAGTACACACAAATTTGTCAAATGTACTATCAAAGCTAAAGAAGAAGAGAGATTGAAATGAAACATGCTACATCTACACTACGTAAACATCACATTTGATTGCTCTGTGGTGTAAGGTATATTTTAAGTCAAGTCAACACAGCCCAATTATCTATCATTAGCAGCTAGTTTAACCACATAGTAAGGCTTCTCATGCACATCATATTCATCAGATGAAACTGGAATGTAACATTTCATGTCCCAGTAACACACCTTACCCCTTATCTTGGCTTTCAGCCATGTTTAAATATTGTATCAGTAAGGAATTTCAGTATTGGTTCAAAATGTGGGTGTGGTAGTGAGCAGAACAAAGTGTATACACAGAACGTATCACTTTGGCAGCTAACTAGCTGTACTCTCACCAGATAAGTTGTTTTCTACATGTGAAAAAGTACTGTAAAGTACTACAAACCTGGAGCTGTTGGATCTGTTGGTAAGTCCATTCCAACTCGATCTGGCTGAAGCGTTTGTGTAGGCGGTACATGAGATTTGGTTCTGATACAGGATGGACTGTGAAGGCATTTTTGAACTGCATGCTGTCTTCACGCTCTGGATCAGCGTTTTTCCCGAGTTCGAAGTAGCGATAGGTCATCTCCTGTGAGCCGCACAAATATTGACAAAGAAAAATAAGTGTTAGAATGGATATTCTGCCAATGAAACTGTGAAACACATTAAACTTCTCTTCTTCTTTTTTTTTTTAATAATTTCCATGCACATTTCTATTGATACCCATGTATAAGTCCGTTTACCTGGTGCACCTCCACACAGCTTAGACCCAGGTAGTCAATAATGCAGCGACCCAGCCACTCATCAGGTCTCACACTGAGGATGTCATTACGGCAAGTGTCAAGATGGGGTTGCAGACGGGCCAGCAGACTGCGAGACAGCAGATAGCCGTAACCCCCGTGGCAGTAGCGTGCCTTCTCCTCTCCACCAATGAACTCCTCCGCCCTGCCCATATACAGGTCCTGACCTGCACTGAGGTGGCCGACCAGCTCAGACAGACGATCTGCCTGCATGTATGTGTCATCCTGGGCTAAGAAGAACCAGTCGTAGTCTGAGCCATAGTGCTGGTGGAGGTGACGCACTGTCTCGTACATCAGCCACACTGGCCGGTCGTCACCGTGGGCAATTACAGTCATGCCGTGAGGCACCTTGGGGCTACGCAAGCCTGTGAAGAAAAAAGTGCGGTGGAAGTGGTGGGCAACTGTGCGGTTCACCGCCACGGCCAGCGTGTTCAGGGTGGCCCGAGAGCTCAGTACACCCACCAGCAGTCGCTCTCTGATGCCCAGTTCAGTGTGGATATATCGAGTTCTGGAGAGGTGGACAAAGACACAAAAATCTGAAAATCTAAGTACAAACAGAGTAAAGGTGACGTGACACCTCCTGTGCCCATCACAAGAAATATAGTTTGCAACAGACTCAAACATCAGCTTCTAAAACTATTCAAAGACAATTTTTTTATCCATTCAACAATAACTGTGGGATTTCAATTAAGACATAAGAAGGATGACAAAATCTTTCACATTTGTGGATGAATAAATCCCCTCTTTCACATCTGAACAACTGTACATTTGTACAAACAGATTTCAATAATGTAACCTCTAATCTACAAGGTCGCTATACTGTGTATCCCAGTCTGGTCATTTACATTATTGCAGAAGAGATTTAAATTTAAGCATTTTAAAAGGAGATACACAAATATAAACCTCACAGAATTAAATCTTCTCCAATTTCTCCAATTACCAAGTATGGTAAGATATAAACTAACATGATGCAGCACTTCTTTAACAGACTGCTCTTTAAATATGTTGGAAAAAAGTCAGTCCGACACAGACTTTCACAGCTCTTGCCCTTTTTTTCTTTTCTTCTTCTTTTTCCCCTCAATATGCTTGAATAGAGATCATGGCTGTGCACATTTGCGTGCAACCTGGAAATGGTGACAAAGACATGATTTCTACTCTCACCTGAGGACTTTCTTGTGTGGCTTGTTTGGGTCTTTGTGATAGGGCACTATACGTGGCTGGAAGTCTTCATCTCCAGCTCCATCTCTTGAGCCTCTCTGGGCATCTCCTCTGCCCAGGAAAAGCCTCCCATTGCCCAGTTCGTCCCTGCAGGAGTCATCGGTATCCCCTTGAGTCCAGGACACCATCAAAAGACTCAGACTGCATCCTAGAGACAGCCCGAGGATAAGGGGTAAAGCAGGCCTGAACAGGGCCAAAAACGAGGAAAGACGCATATCTGGTAGTTATAAGCTACACTTAATGATGCTGTTCTGGAAAGATTTACCACCTACTCTGAGCAGAGCATTTGAAGATGTGCCAAGTTTTCTGCCCCAATTTAGCACATTTTAGTCAAAAATTAGCTTATGTTAGGAGAAACTGACTTGTTGTCCGTGACAGAAAATTGCCTTAAACGTCACATAGTGTCTCTTTCCTTAGTCTCATCCGGTGAGACAGTCGTCATTGAGTTTTGATCAAGTAAAGAGTATATTTAAAGCGTTGCTACCTAGCGCAATCAATTTAAAACACCTACTGTTTTATCTTTAGCCTCATCTTTGAAGATAGCAAATTGTAAACGTGATGCTAAATTATCGGTTTAAGCTAGTTTGTCCCTTTGAAAGAACAATTAATTGCAAATAGCCTAACACACATAACGTTTAATGCGACTTCACTGCTGTCTCACAAACCAAGCTGGTTATGTTCGTCACTGTTATGTAAACTGTGTATGACTACCTTTTGGAGACATTGCCTTTTGAGCTAACGCTATGTTAATTAGCTAAACTAATTTTGACTAGCGTTAACGCTAACAGCCACTTCTAAAGTGAGCTAACTAATGTAGTAAGACGCGATGTCACCTGGTAAGGTCGACCGTCTGAGTTTACGCAAATCTAATTAGTCAGTAATAAAAACAAATCGAAAGCGAGAGGAACGTTAAGTTTTTGATCGTCTCATCTGAAATTATAACCCCAAAAGTACAACAGTAACGCTATGTGTCGGGACAAACAAACATCAAAGACCAAGCTAGCATGCTAGCATCGCGTCCGTTGTTTTAGTGCAGATATGTCGCTTCTCGATCCATCTCCACCAACACTGATTTGACGGCATAAATCCCACTTTTGATCGTTGATGTAGGTAAAAAGCCATCCAGCGGACGCATACGTATGTCGTCCATGTTCTTCAGTTTCTTTACTTCCTCAAAAATTGAGTGCCACATGCACAGAGTAGAAATAACGTCCCTCTCACGTCGTTTGCACCCTCATCATCACTGACTGAGCCTATGCAGCTGCAGCATCACCTCTGACTGACTCAAGGGACCTGCCTGTGCGATAACAACCGCTTAAAAACACAACACCCAAGACTATAACTAGATAATAACACATTTATAGGAGCGTGTATGCTGTTGATGTATGTGTAGGCCTGTATCTATATATTATTTGAAAAAGCTAACTGGGGCTTCAGGGAATCCTGATGAGCATTTCAACAATCTATCAGTCATTTAATAGAATTGCGAGAAAGAAAGTTGCAGCCTCTTGTGATGGAATAATAGCACCTTGCCCGAGGTTTGTTGTAAACTTAATAACTTGATGCAGAAAAAACTAAAGCAATTTAGAAATGATAAAAACACTTTACAACAAATTAGTACAATATAAATTAAAATAATTAAGGTCTTATTACTAGATTTTAACATGATTTACCTCTACAAAACCAGGGCCACAAGATGGACACGGATAGATTACTGAATGGGCCCAAAATGTCAGGGAGATCTTGGACTTGAGCCTCTATAAATTAACTTCTCTTTCTTTTTGCTATAGGACAGTTGAACATGTGTAACTTTTTATTAATCCTTTCAGAGTTGTTTGTTTTAACCATATGGGTTTGTATGCCATACTAACTGATAGTGAGTGCAATACTAATTTTTTTAAAATTTAATTTGGTTATCTAATTTAATTTAAGGATATTGCCTCCCTTTGCACATCTGGTTTTCATCTCTCATTGTCTTAATCTTTTTAATATGCAATTATGACAATTATGTGTTCTGTTTCGTGAACATGATGTACCTATATTGTATTATTTTGCATCCACCTGTTATGCATCTGTGTGCTGCACTTGTGCGTAAGACAAATTATAAAGTATATGTTATTTTACTTTAGTAGCGTAAATTTCTAATAAATTTGAGATTGATCAAGATTGTAAACCAAAATGATACGTAGTAAACCACAGGCATGTTTATGATGACGTGAAAAAGGTGCATTTAGAAACCTTATCACTGAGGTAAGATGACAGCCTACCCTATCACACCACTGTCTTTTATTTCATTGTCAGGCTTATTAACTGATAAAAAAAAAAATTATCACACTATTTTACCCATTTATGAATTAAACTTTACTAATATGGGAGAAAATAGACATTTTACTGCAGTCCCACGAGAAGGGGAGGGCTCGTGTTTTCTCACCGCCCTCTTTGGCCATATATGGTCCGTCTGGCGGTTTGGCGAGCGGCTACATCCACCCGGCGAAAAGTGGACACGAGACGTCGGTGTGCTCCGGAGACCAGTAACTCATTATCCAGGTAAACCAGAAATTAATGACGACTGACAACAACGACTCAAATTGATAATACTATCAGGTTACTGCGTAAAGACATGTGGGCTTGAAAAACGGTAATTACCCGCTGAATTACCTGCCTTTAGAGCTTGGCGTAGCTCGTTGGGCCTTGCGTTAAGTTAGCTTTAGCGGCTCAGGCCTGTTAATTGTAGTTAGCTGTCGTTGTTAGCTTAGCTAGAAGGCTAACGCGGTCAACGGGCAGTTTGTCCAAATTAATATGAATTGCCTCTCACGTGTGACAGTTTTGCTCAGTTCAGCGACCTTATTGTCTGAGTGTCGTGATCGTGTAATCACTTTTAAGTGACAATTTACCGTTAACGTTAGCGGCATCAGCTACCGTTAGCTGCTAACAGTTGGTCTACCAGGCTGTATAATGGGAAGAGCCCAACGTGCAAGCAGGTGGGACTGAAAGGAAGTAAAATGCGGTCTTGATTAGCATTACCACCACCATCGTCAGAGCGCCACAGGCTGTACCGTTGACCGTGTTAGGCCTTTTCTAATAACGTTAGTCCTTACCTAAAATCAGCTGTAAATTGACACAGGCACATTTTTGACGCTGCTTTTTTCTTCTCCTAACGCCACTTTATGTAAGCGATTGGTCATTTAGTTATACATTCATATTGATAAAATGATATGAAAGTAAATTCAAAACTGCAAAATCTTTGAGCAACTGAGAATTTGGGTACAGGAATATATTTCATGACATTATGATAATATTAGAGAGTAAAATGGTTGATCAATATTTGTCTTTTCTTCCCTTTTTACTTCTAACTTCTAAATAGCTTTGCACAACCATGCCATCCGACTTGGCCAAGAAGAAGGCAGCAAAGAAGAAGGAGGCTGCCAAAGCCCGTCAGCGTACCAAGAAACCTGATGAGGTAAATGAGGAGGGTGAACAACAACCAGAGACCCAGCGTAATGGAGCAGAGAGCAATGGTGAGAGGAGGACTGATCTTTGAATAAATATGACCATTATAGGTTTGGTTGTGGTGAACTGTCATTCCTGAGATAAACTCTGGCACTGGCATAACACACATATTTTTTATGAGTTAGAAATTGACATTACACCACACTTGAACCTGTCATTCTGTCCATAAGTTCATATCTAAATTGACAAGTGTGCAGAAATGGTGAACAATGTTTTGGTTTTAAAGGTATTGCCAGTTTGACTAAGGAACTGGATGAGTTCGAGCTGCGGAAGACGGAGGCACGGGCCGTGACAGGTGTTCTCGCTTCACACCCCAACAGCACTGATGTCCACATTAGCAGCCTGTCACTCACCTTCCATGGACAAGAGCTGCTAGCAGACACCAGCCTGGAGCTCAACTCAGGCAGACGCTATGGCCTCATCGGACTTAATGGCACAGGTAACTGGTTCTTCCTGGCATAGGATTTTTCTAGTCAATGGTATCTCCATTCATAGATGCATAGTAGGTACTGAGAAGGCTGTGCAGTCTTCCCTTACATGCAGGAACCTTTACACTTTTAAGATAAAGAACAGCACCTACCTTCACTATTCCACCACATTTGCTTCAGGATGTCATGCACTGCTCATCTTTAGCAGTTCCCTAAAGTAGAAGTTGGATTTTTTTTTTTTTTTTTTTTATGTCACAGACCACAAAAAGTAATTGTAATATTATTTTGATTTTACAGGAAAATCCATGCTGCTGTCAGCCATCGGGCATCGTGAGATTCCCATTCCAGAGCACATAGATATTTACCACTTGACCCGGGAGATGGCCCCCAGCGACAAGACAGCTCTGATGTGTGTTATGGAGGTTGATGAACAGAGGATTATGCTGGAGAAGGAGGCAGAGAGACTTGCCCATGAGGACTGTGAGTTACATGTAATATACCATGTAATAATATTCGACAGAGGGGAAACACAGACCTAAGTTTTAGTATAGCTGACCTAAGCAAACAGACATGCGACAAAGAAAAAATATTTACTGTTTATTTTACTACTTTTTTACTATTAAAAATAAGTTCAACTGCCATGGAAAACTATCTTACATGTACTTATGTTGCTGTAGTTATTGACATTAATGGTAAACATGTCTCCCTTTCCTTCCTAGCTGAGTGTGAGAAGCTGATGGAACTGTATGAGCGTCTTGAGGAGCTGGATGCAGACAAGGCAGAGATGCGAGCCTCACGGATCCTCCACGGTTTGGGTTTCAGCACCGCTATGCAGCAGAAGAAACTGAAGGACTTCAGTGGAGGATGGAGGATGCGTGTTGCTCTGGCCAGGTAAAGACAAAGGGCTTAGTATTACACCATTCAGTGACATTGTGTATAAGCTACTTTGTGCCGAATGCAGCTAAATGTGCTTACGACAGGGCTTTTTCTTGTACCAACTTCATCTAGGTCAGAATGTTCATGTTTTTCTGTCAAATTAAGACTTTTTCTAAGTGAAACTGTGGAAGCTTACTTATAAAAAGTAACACCTATGGAAAAGGAGTAGCCGATATTTGGACATATTTGTTTAATTCATTTTAGTAAGCTGTAGAAACACAAGATAAGAACATGAAATAATGGTGTTTTTACATATACAGAAAGAACATTTCACAATGCTGAGTTTTCTGTAAATTCAACTTTTAAAGTATGAATTATTTTTACAGAGCCCTGTTCATCAAGCCCTTTATGCTGTTGCTGGATGAGCCCACTAACCACTTGGACCTGGATGCTTGTGTGTGGTTGGAAGAGGAGCTCAAGTCGTAAGTTCACCCCCTACTTCATTGTTTAAATAGTCCAAACAGTTATGTACATATGTAACCTATGCATGGAGAAGGGCATTAATCAACCTGATGATTCTTGTCAGGTTCAAGCGAATCCTTGTGCTCATCTCACACTCTCAAGACTTCCTGAATGGTGTGTGCACCAACATCATCCACCTACATCAGAGAAAACTGAAATACTACACGGTAAGAATATTCGGCTGAAACCACAGCTGGTGTTGTAAAGCAAAATTTAACAAGCACAGCCAAAAGGGAAATCAGTCTGAGCATCCCTTGGAAGGTCTTAGAAGTATCTTGAATGGACTCTGCCATCTGTGATCTCATGAAGCTAAATAAGGATATTGGGGGTTGGCTTTTACTAATGATGTGTCAGCGCGACCGCCTGTTGGATGACCATGCAAATCTATTTTTATTTTAAGGGTAACTATGACCAGTATGTGAAGACCAGGGAGGAGCTGGAAGAGAACCAGATGAAGCGCTTCAACTGGGAACAGGACCAGATAGCACACATGAAAGTAAGTGAGGGACACCATGTGGTGGAATGTTTTCACTGCAAGTAGTGGGGAGTCATAATGTAGTTAATACATTTAAAAATAAATAAATAAATAACATGAATAATCGGAGACCGCCAACAATGCAGAGTTGCTATTTCACACAACAGAGGCCATTAATGTGGGGAATGTTTAGGGGGTTATTTGCTAATAAAAATGATCATGTGTTAAAGTCTACTAAAAAAGGCTAAAAGTGTTTCCTTTTGTGTTCTAAGCAGTCACATGCTCTAAAGTTTCTACAAACGATCATGACGCTGTTGTTTACACATTAAGACAATATTCTGTTTACATCCCTCTCCTCCAGAATTACATAGCCAGGTTTGGTCACGGCTCTGCCAAACTGGCACGACAGGCACAGAGCAAAGAGAAGACACTGCAGAAGATGGTGGCATCAGGCTTGACTGAACGAGTTGTGAATGACAAGGTACTGTAATGTATTACGTTAATGATAGGCTTGTAAAAGTGGTTTTGGAAACTGACACACTGGGTGGGGCACTTACTTTAATGATACTAATACTTCCCCCTGTCTCCCACAGACTCTGTCATTTTATTTTCCTCCCTGTGGGAAGATTCCTCCTCCTGTTATCATGGTTCAGAATGTGAGCTTCAAGTACAGTGACAACACAGTGAGTCTAGTTAATATTGCAACATGGATGGAGCTTTGTTCACTGTTGTATGGATGGATGGATGTATTTCTCAGTCTCACTCATCTGTTCATGTTTCCTGTAGCCACATATATACAAAGACCTGGAGTTTGGTATTGACTTGGATACACGAGTGGCTCTGGTGGGACCCAATGGAGCGGGGAAGTCCACACTGCTGAAGCTGCTCATGGGAGAGGTTGGTACAGTCCAGTTCCCCAGTGTCCTGCAGCAAGTGGCAGATGTTTTTCAGAATATTGAAGTTATTTTTCTCTTTGTAGCTCCTGCCCACCGACGGCATGATCCGCAAACATTCTCACGTCAAGATTGGCAGATATCATCAGGTAAAAAAACTGTAGACCAGAACATTACAGTGCATTAAAGTTCAATCTGAATCAGGGTACGCTAGGCCTTGGACAGACCTCTTGTGAAGTAGCTTGTTTGGTAAAATTAAATGTCTCCTA
The DNA here is from genome assembly GCF_002814215.2 of Seriola lalandi dorsalis. Taxonomy (NCBI): domain Eukaryota; kingdom Metazoa; phylum Chordata; class Actinopteri; order Carangiformes; family Carangidae; genus Seriola; species Seriola lalandi. The sequence continues at coordinate 723,969 of NW_019524913.1, forward strand.
TGTATGTGCTATGTTACAGCATCTGACAGAGCAGCTGGAGCTGGACCTGTCTCCCCTGGAGTACATGATGAAGTGTTTCCCTGAGATCAAAGAAAAGGAGGAGATGAGGAAGATCATTGGTCGCTACGGCCTGACAGGAAAACAGCAGGTTGGAATGAGATATTCGAGAGGATACGAAAAGTGAAATTACTTTATATTGTCTGTCTGCAAAAGTCTCTAACTTGACACCTGAAATGTTTGTTAAAGGTCAGTCCAATCAGGAACCTGTCAGATGGTCAGAAGTGCCGGGTGTGTTTTGCCTGGCTGGCCTGGCAGAACCCTCACATGTTGTTCCTTGATGAGCCCACCAATCACCTGGATATCGAGACCATTGACGCATTGGCAGAAGCAGTCAACGAGTTTGACGGCGGCATGATGCTAGTTAGCCACGACTTCAGGCTAATTCAACAGGTACGCATTATCATTTGATGAATTCATTTGAATATTTGGTTAGAAGCTGTTGTAAAGAATGGTTTTCGGTGAACCAGCTGTAGCTAGCACCATTATAACCTTCTTCTTCTTTCCTCCAGGTGGCTCAGGAGATCTGGGTGTGTGAGAGTCAAACCATCACAAAGTGGAATAGGGACATCCTAGCGTATAAGGAGCACTTGAAATCAAAGATCGAAAAGCAGGCGCATGACATCTAAAGCATCATCACACTCTGAGCCACTCCTTTATCTTGCATCATGTATTTGACCTGCAAGCACCTGAAGGGAAGAGCAGGGTTTGCATTGCAGGAAATGTCCCAACAAGAACTGAAACAATCTCTTATGCATCTTATTGGACACGTCTCTTGTACATGTTGTACTGTATTTCCATCTTGGTTTGACAGTGCTACACTGTACTGAACCTGACCCAACCCCTCCTCTCCCTTCACCTCAGGCTGCACTCTGATTGGCTGATTCACCTGAAGCATCTCAGTGCATTTTGGAATGCATTCCATTGTGCTGTCTTCATAGAAACCATTTTATTTTTTCCAAACGTTCTGTTTTATCCCAACATGTATGCAGCAGCTTTTAGGTCATATTTTATGATATTTAAAAGTTGACTTTTTTTTGTCTGTGTAAAAGCAGTTCTGCCTTATTTAACAATGTAATGCAATAAAGGTTTGTCTGAATAAACAGAACATAAAAACAGCATATTTAGATTGAGAAGACTTTATTATTCATTTATCACTCAATGAATACAGTGCTTGTATCGACAAATCAAAAGCTTTTAGGGAAAATAAACTATTATACATCTCTGTAAACAAGAGGACAAAACTTGAAGTGATAAGAAGTTGCTTTGGATTCTGACTTGTGAGCCCCATGGCTGCATAGATCCTCTCGTTAGTCACTACACTACACTACACTACACTTGTATGTTGCTCACCCATTTTTCCCACCCATTTTTCCAGGTAACTGAAAATGGCCAGGCTGTCCAAAAAAATATTGGTATTTCTTGGCAAACTAACATTAATAAAAGAAGGTAATCTGAAAGCCATTTACAAAACACATCAACTGAGGCCAATGCATCTCCAGGATGCAGTTAAAAAAAATCAAATTCCTTTCTGAAAACTGATATCCATACTGGTGTGATTCCCAAAAGTAAAAGACTAATTTTGAAGTCTGCCACCCTTACAAAAGCTGTGTTCAGGTAAAACTGGAATGGAAATGTTTTGAGCGTTAATGCAGTCAACGGCAAACACATCCAAAACTTTTTGGTGAATCTAAAGCCACTCATAATCTAACATCATCTGACAGCTTTTGCCTTTCTCCATCAGAGCTTATATGTTACTGTGTTTAACTGAACATTAAGATTTTTATTATCAGTGGGCTGACAACTAAATTTCGCCCAATACCGATATTAAAGTTTTGTACTTTCTCAAACATTAATATAGGTATGGGCTTCAAAACCAAAGCATTGGTACTAGTTATCATGTTGGACAGATGACATCAATGGACCTGTAATAGTGTTTGTTGCATGTACAACACTATCAAATATTCAGTCAAACAAAGAAAAGCAAAACATTGGACCTAATTGTAATTACCATCAGGTTGTTTTCCCAGCTGGTAATTAATTCTGGTAAATCCAATATGAACTGAACATAGCTCCAAATTCAAAGTTAGTTCCAATACCAACTGGCAACATGATGATTGGAAGACATCTGTCTGCTCATTCCTCCAAAACATCAACAACCATATTTGGTTGAATTTACAATTTGTTAATTAGGCTGTTTTTTTAATTTTTAGACAAATCAGTCTAGTAGTTATTATAGTCTGAAAATACATGCTGTGTTATATGTTACATTTTCAACATGAAGTAGATTTCTGCCAGTCAGCAAAACAAGTGCTAACCAGGAGAAACAGTTATCTCCAACCTATAAGGCTGCACATAAAGCTTTAAAGCCATAAAGTTTGTCAGTTGGACTTTTTCCAGAGACAAAAGGGCTGCAGTGTACGCGAGTAAATACTGATTTATTCTATATATGTAAACGTTAAATGGCCTAACTGTTAAACACAAGGCTCTCGTTTAAGGTTTCAACTTAGCGTGCGTGATTGACGGATTAGTGGCACTAGCTGCAGTCGAAACAGTGCAAGTTGAAGGAGTGTTTCGGTCATGCTGTTTACAGGCGATCCTGGTGGCAGCATGTTCCAGGGGCTAAAAGGGGACAGCAGCAGTCAGAGACGTGCTCAGGTACAATAACGTGTGGATCAACCGAAGGTATCGATGCTCACTGGGCTTCCCACTCCTCATCGGACACCTCGTCAGGGGGTATGGCGCGAGTGTTGCTGGCGCGAATGCTGCTGATGTTGGTGAGAGAGAGGAGGCTCGCGATACCCATCAGACTGACACCGGTGCCGTCCAGGTTCACCTGAGCCAGACGTATGTGTTTGAGAAACTTCAGACCTGAGGAGAGAAAAAAAAAAAAACATACATTGAAATTTGTCTGAGTAAGCAAAAAATTACATGCATCTGTTGAGCACGAGCCAGATAAAGAAAAAGGCCAGTGGGCTCAAGTATGTGACCTTACCGTTGTCTGTGATACGTGTGCGGCTGAGATTAAGTTTAACAAGCTGATTGCAACGGATCAGACCCCTCCTCACTACTGTGTCTCCCACCTGAGTGCTGGCCAGCCCCAACACCTAAACAACACAGAAAAACAAACATCAGCACAATAGCAGTGTTAAATGTGATGTATTCTAATTTAACCCATAGATATCATCACAGAGGGTTAAAATTAAGCCCATTCTCGATCAAACAGGCAGATTCCAGCAGTGAAGTCACCTGAAGGTGTGGCAGACAGACGATGAGCTCAGCCACTCCTCGGCTAGTGACCGCTGTTCGGTCCAAACACAGCTCCTGCAGCTCCTGCAGGCCGCGCAGAGAGGGAAGCCCTGCATCTGTCACCTGAGTGTTACTGAGTGACAGCTTCTTCAATCTACACAGAATACACACAATATTCTTGTCAACATCTGTGTTGTAATCGTACTCAAACGACTGCTTGGCTGTAATGTGTAAGGTAGAAAAGTATTGTGCAGCACAGTATACTAGTTATAAAGTATGGGAATGACCTGGTCATGTTGGAGAGCTGTTTGACTCCATGGTCTGTGACTTGTGTGTAGTCTGTCAAGTCCAGCTCTGAGAGCAGAGACAGATCAGAGAGGTACGACAACCCGCTGTCTTTCACCGAGTGGCGTCCAGGGAGGGTGAGGTGAGTCAGCTTAAGACCTGGAGGTAAAGTAGAGACCCCGTTCAGACTTTGATTTAACACAGACTTGGACCATTTTATTTCACTTTGCTCATGTTTTGAATGTTCCTTCCCGTTACAGACCTGAGATGATCTGCAGGGCGTGATTGCCATCAGCAACAGGAATTCCCGCCAAACTGAGGGAAGACAGGGCAGGGAGGGTGGCAAGGTGCTTCAGTGACACCTCTGTCACACCTGTCCCGTCAAGGTTGAGAGTCTGCAGGCTGGGCAGCTCTGCCAAAGCTGAGACATCCTCAACCTACAAATAAAAGTAAGACACACCAAGACAGGGAAATGAGAGCATAGTTCACTGATAGACACATGCATAGTGCTGGCATGGCCTGTGCCAGTAGAGCTGCAGTACCTTAGTCTGCTTGATGCTGAGAAGTCGCAGCTGTGGCACACAGGTGGGAAGGACTACCAACGTAGCTTCTGTCACTGCCGTCTGGTTCAGGCTGAGCTGAGAGAGGCATGACGGAGCTGACTGGAGGTATAACACCATCCCAGCATCGGTCACTTTAGTCTGGTCCAGGGACAGGAAACACAGACTCTTCAAACCTTGAAGACAAAGGAGAAATACTTTGATACGTGGGAAAATCATAAAGGCAAAACCCCATTTAACACTAAATACAAGTACTTAAGACAGAGCAGATTATGTTGAGATCTGGCATTCTTGCACGTAATTGTAGTTGCTGGTGAAGTGGTGTTACACAATGTGTTATCCTCCTACAATAACAGTCTGAGCCTTGTTCACAAGACTGGTAGAAAGCCTAACCTCTGATGTGCTGCAGACAGGAGTCAGTCAGTTTGCTGCAGGAAGCAAGGTTGAGGTACTGGAGTTTGACCAGACTGGACAGGATTGACAGACCAGAGTCTAGACAGAACAAGTTCAGGAGATTAATGTGAAGTAGCACAGACATTGACCAAACTTGTTGCAAAAATTAAGTATACAAACTACATCCTAGGATAAAACTTTATACCAGTGATGAGAGGTGAGTTGACGAGACTCAGATGCTTCAGCGCTGTAAAGGCCCTTAACTGCCGCAGGAGCTCATTGGTGGAGTAAGGGTAGCAGTTAAGTACAAACTTCTGCAATGGGCAGCCGAAGAAGAGCTCCAGGGTGCGTGGACGAAGGAGTCTTTCACGGGACATGTGGTTGAGCAGAAGCTCTGCTAGCTCCGGGGTCAGGCATGCGAGACTGCTGCTGTACTGCATACTGGGAGCTGAGAGAGTAGAGACGGAGCCAAGAATGACCACAGTGAGTAAACAAAAGCAACGAGACACATTTTCTGTAAAATCAGTGAGTCTTACAACTGGATACTCTATCTGGTTTCTCACCAGTCATGAGGTGCACAGTTGCGCGGGTAGCCAAGGCACATAGGGATGGCACGCTGGGTGTCCTAAAGGGTCTTTTAGGTGGTGATGGCTGTCCCTGGGAGGCACGGGGGTCTTCTTGCTGTGCAGCTCTTTGAAGACGCTCCACTGCAGCCAGACCGGCAGCTACGGGCGCCACACGACCTCCTGCATCCTCAGGCTCTGCTGGGTCCTCTGCTGGAGCCTCCCTGAAACACACATACACACACACACACACACACAACTGTCTTTCACATGCATACTGCATTTCAATGCCCATATAAAATATTTCATGGTTGAATTATCTGAGTATAGCTACGCACGCTGCACTTGAAACCTGCAAAACTAATGTCATTCCCATCATCCTCAGCTGTAATTTATCAAATATGACCAATTTAACACATTAAAGTAAGATGGTGAAAAAGATACAGACTTGCTAAGCATCAGCCCTTAGGTCATTGTGAGCTTTATTATAGTCCGGTAGCACTTTCAGAATGGTTTGTTACAATTAGCTGCAACGCACTGAAAAATGTCCTTGAATGCTTTTTTACTGTAATGTATGTAATGTAGTATCACTTAAAAGTGCATTACAATTACTTTACATTACATTAGTGTCATTCTGCCTAGACACCCACCTGAGACGATTGCCTTGCTCTGGCCAGTGATGCCTGGGCTCAAATCCGCCTCGAATCCTGTTCTCTGGAAAGAAAGGCAACCTTGGCATTCCTGTGAAAATTACACACAAGTGACAACTGTAATCCATAAGGAACATCAACATCTTAAAAGTCAAAACAGTCACTGACATTAAAACCAGCCCATAAAGTTTATAAAAGTCACAGGCCTGTGGGTATAAAATATCTCAAATCATTTTTACTTCTATCGTCTTTACAGTGAAAACCCCACACCTCTGATAAGCATCTTCTGTTCTGGATCTGTGATTCTCCTATGACTAGCTTCGACTGTGAATAAACTACTTTCACTCTTTGGCCTGGCACACATTTGGAAAACTATATCACAACCACGTGGTCTGAAAGACTGAATTTGATTAGCTGGCTCGCTGTAAGCACTTTGGGAACTCAAACTTTCTCACTGGTGGGGCTCAGCAGTTTTTGACCCTGTTGTACTGTATGTTTGACAAAAAGGGGCATTCACCTACATTTCCTAATCCTAATCTTTCTTTCCTATAACACACATTACTAGGGCAGTGGGTCTAAGGTTCTGTACACTTAAGCAATGTACAGTATAAAACTGGATGAAAGTCAGTGGCCAGGATCATCTGTTTCTGACTTGAGAGAACAAAAAGTTCTACGTGGATGAAAAAGTGGAGCCATGTGGTAACAGGAGGAGGGGAGGGAAAGGGGGGAAAGAAAGCAAAATGTAGGTCAAGGGAGGGATGAAGTGTCTGCAAGACAAAGGGAGCAGTACCGTTAAGCATGGGAGGTGGTTCTTCCTCTCCCTCTTGTTCTTCATCAATCTCTATGCCAGCAGGATCCTCGACATTACCAGGAACCAGCCTCTGGCCTCGCCCTGGTGAGCACCAGAAATGTCATCTCGTGACTGAACAGCTATTTATATAATGTGTAAATAATATTCAATGTTGTGGTTTGTTAAACTAATTGAACATACACAATAGTTGCAAACTGGGAAGAACTATAATGTTCAGGAAGTAAAAATGTGAGTCATTGTGTCCTTAAACAATGTTAGGTGACTCATAGTCACAGAAAAATAATTTCCCCAGTTGAGTCACCGGTACAAAAGACGATCAACAGCCTAAGAAAATATGTGTTCTTCAAGTCAAAGGTACATGCCTGTGTGCACAAAAATGTAGGTTGAGAAGTTAACTACAACTCCCAATGTGCATTTCAGCAAAAAAAAAAAACATGCACTCACTAATCTTAAAATTTGAAGTGCACTGCCAATGGCAAACGCAAGCCAAAGTTTGTACTCATGAGAAAACTGAAAACACAATCTGCAGCTTTAATTAAATCACTTTCAAAACTGGTGGCAGAGGCTCATGGGTATTGTAGTATTTCAGAGACACCTACCAAACTGACGCACAAAACATTTTCTCAGGAATAAAGTTAAAATAACTAAAATGGTTGTTATAACTTTAACCTATAGAATAATTACATTGTCTGGGAAATGTTTCTATGACAAATGATAATTAGGATTTCATTAAAATCAAAAATACGTCACTGTGACCTCACAAAACACGTGCTAATTATGACACAATTTAACATATACTACTTGACTGGTTGGTGGAGGCATACAACCGTGAGGTGGTAATTCTAGTTTTTTGTTTTATTTATTTTTTATTTTTTTTCATACATGACTATGTAATACTTACCCCAGAAGTGAGACGGCCCAGACAGTGACGGACCAACTCCTGGGATCCCTGCGTAGTTCACTGCCTCTTCCCACAGTTGGTTGGGTAGTGGAGGGGGTAGAACGAGGTTCTGCTCTTCTGCCCCCTCCAGGACAGGGATCTGAGGCTGAGGAGGCACAACACATGGAGATGGCTCATTCTGTTCCGCTAATGGTGAATCAACGGGACTCGGTGGATCCTGCGGTGTTTCTGGAGGAGTGGTCTGAATACACAGTGCAGCGTTGGGTGTGAGGCCAAGAGAGCGCAGTGAGCAAGCAAGCTCCGCCTCCCCAAAGCGTTTCCGAGGGAAACCCTGGAGGAGAGAAAAGGAGGGCAGGGAGGGGTGGCGTCCGGTGATGTGCTCCACAACGCTGCGCAGAGGGGCATCAGCTGGGAAGCGTTCACGCATTGACTCACCGGATGGCAGCCGAATCTGCAACAAAAAACAAAAACATGAGTTTTAAACAGCATTTATGTAATTTTACGCTTTACAATTTTCACACACATAATCAGAAAAAAGATAGGCTCTTCATAGACTCACCATGAGGATGCAGTTGTTATCAACATTTGTCTGAATCTTTCCTCCAACCTTCTGCCCTTGACCACCAGGAGAAGACGTCTCTGTGACGGCATTGGTCTGGATCTTTTCCTGCAAGCTCCTCCGATCCTCAGCTATCCGCTTTAACACCAATTCACGCTCCTGGCAGTACAAAACAGACACATAAGACAACATGTTCTCTTTTCAGATTAAAAATGGGACACTTGGCTTAAAATATTTTGTTCGCTATGTGATAACAAACAAATGGCCAGTCTGGCTGAGTTAGCACTGTTTGGTACCAGAAGTCCTTTTTCACTACTGCTGACCTGTTTTTTTTGTCTTCTCTCTGCTCTGGCTTCCTGAGCAACACGTTGTCTTTCTTGCTCTTCAAAGTCACTCTTATCTTGTTTGATGCGCGACTCGACTGGCAGTGGTTCTGGGGACAGGTTGCATGATTGTGACGGTCTCAGCATCAATGAGGGGCATGCTGTTAAAGTCAGACACAGTCCAATGAGATAATTTTGCATCCTGAACCATCCATTCCTTTAGGTCATTTTCAACAGCCCATTGATATGATAACAAAGTCATATGTATAGGATATTACAACTATGAAATACATTACTATACTTAAAACAAACAGTCTTTACAATTACAACAAAGTAATACCTTACCCAAACTCATCATCTGGTCTAATTAATGCACTAAAGTAAGCGAATAACTTTGATACTGTAGAGTCAAAACTGCTTGTGCCATACCTCTACTTTCAGTGGGAGATGTATGTGACTCTGAAGTGCTAGCTGCCTCTTTGGGTGGGTTGAAAGCAGAAAATGCTGTTTCAGCTGGCTGTGATGACTGCTTGACCAACCTGTGCCGTGGATACTGACCCTGTAAGAGCCTATTAAATATAGGTGAGAGGGGCACAACATTTACTGAAGGGTGTTATCTTTTAAAAATTAAAAGAACATCAATGAACAGTAATAACCACATGGAACTAAGAAAAAATGCTGGGTCAACTCACCACTCAGCTGCCTCTTGCACAGAAAAATGCCCTGCCTGCACAGCCGCCTGGATCTGTTCCTCTGTGAAACCCATCTCGCTGAGGATGAGGAACAACTCCCCAATAGTCTGCGAAACAAAATCAAACACAGACCACTGAGCAGCTATCTAAGAAATCAAAAAGGCATGTAAACAAGGGTTGACCAAACTACCTCTGTTGTGGTTTTTTTTCCCCTTATCAGTGATTGCAGAAACAAAGGCTGCTGCAGTACAGTTTGTGTGGCTCAGAATATCTTCATAACTACAATAACATTTAAATGTATTTTTCAGTATAGCCTAAGGACTAGAGATAACCAATCTGTCTTTATTGTTACCTTACAATTGTGTGACAATGACGCATTAAAAATACACATTTATCCTCTTTTTTCTTTTAATCAATTATTTATCCAGTTAATTATATTTTTAGCATCTAAGAATAGTTCATTCTATTTTTAATAGCCAAGGATATTCCTGCACTTTATTTTACAACATATAACATTATTTACAAATATACACCATTAATGTACAGTACATTAGAGGGCACTATAATTGCACTCTCAGCTTTTAATTCATTCTATTTAACTTGATATTGTTTGGGGGTTTTGTAAGTAGTGTTTTGTTTCTGCCTTAACCAAGTATGGCAGGAAAAATGTAACCAGTCAATATTGTTCTTCATAGCCATTTTCCAGCAGTCTACTAGAACTTTTACATCACATTTTATGGTTGCATTTAATCTTGACTTAACTGAATATTATCTACCAATACCATTAATTGTGTTTTAGCGTGGACTACAGCTTGACACTCATCTCTCTTTGTTTGCCCTTCAGTAAGTATGACTGGGGCTGACCTGCAGTTTCGCTCTAAACTCTCCAATTCCACGTTAATGTTGACTCATGAAGTTTTCAGTAGTTGGTTAGCCTGTGTCAGGGTTAATGCATTGATTCACAGTGAAGTCAGCGAATTTAAACTAAAGAAAAGATAACGAGCTAGCCAACAGCTAACGCCGGGTATGTTGTCATGTCTTTGGTACAGTGAGGGTTGTCAACAAACAACGTTAGCACGACGGCTAACAGTTAGCTGAGAGAGAACGATGGCGAGGCTAAAGCTAAAGCAGCTAGCAAGATAATATTTTTATGCAGTACAGTGTCTTGTCAAAGTCAGGCTAGTAATTTGCAGCTTACCGGAGGGGCGGTAGAACTCATACCGTTGTTTCAACTTTACTGTAGAAAAAAAATACAAAGTGAAATTGATGTTAATTAGCAACTTTGTTGACTTCCTGGGTGGTTCTGCGGTGCAGCCTGCTATGCTAGCCACACTGACCTCTCCCCCTTAGACATGAAGATTGACAGAATATCAACAACGAACCAGCCTATCAACACTGCGGAGAAACCAGGCTCTATACACTGAGGCAGCGGCGTACAAATCAGGTCTGCCTCTTGATGACTGACATGTCCAAACTCCAACCGCTGCCCCAACAACAACCTTAATCATCTGTGACCAAACATATCCATGTAATCTGTGGAAACTGTTTATTTGGACGCAGTTTTGCACTAAATACTGGCCGACAGACTAAACCGAGGGTGAGAGTGAAAGCTAACTGGATAACTTCCAAACATCAGACAGATTATTTTTGATTAAATGAGAAATAAATAAATAAATAAATAAATGGTAATTATTACATTTATTAGATATAATTTCTGGCTTCAGTAGCAGTAAGCCACCAATAGGGGGCACTGTCACTCTGTGCAGGTGCATACTAATGTGACATTTTGCATTGGTAAAATAGAAAACTAAAAACTGGTAAAACTTAACTGGTCCAACCAACTTTGGCAACCCACATTACTATGCAACACTTCTAACTTCATACAAATGAATAAACTTTGTGCAATTAGCAGAAAAAAAACTAAATCAAATCAATATTTGCTGTAACTGCCATTTGCCTTTAAACTGGTACCATTTCTCTTACACATGCACATAGTCTTTCAAGGTACTTCTTCAAAGCATCTTGGAGAGCTTGCCACAATGCTTCGGTGGATGAAGGCTGTCTCTGTCTTCTGTCTCTTCATGTGATCCAAGACTGATCCATGATGTTGAAATCAGGGCTCTGATGGGGCCGGACCATCTGTTGCAGGCCCCCTTTCTCTTGTTGCTGAAGATATTTTTTAATAGCTCTGGCTGTATGTTTTGGGTCGTTGCCATGCTGCTGAATTATTTTGGGACTAATCAAATGCGTCCCTGATAGTAGAACCTAAATATCTAAGGAACTTTTGCACAGCAGTGTAGATACACATGTAAAACTGTGTGGATAGTGTGTAGCCTATATGAGCAACTGAGGAAAGATACAAATAAATGTTTTACTTTAAATTAAAGATTGAGTGTTTGAATCACAGTATACTTTAAATTGCTACTGAAATCATCTGGTAAATCATTTTGCAATGCTGCTGCAAAAAATAGTCATTGCAAGCATAATAGGTGACACCATGATGGTAAAAGATGTCATTAAGTGAGATAAGGCCTTCATAAACCCTCTACTGTACAGAGTGTGACACGTAGGCTTCACAAAAGAAGAGGACAAGTTTCTGAGCAACTAGATAAACAATATATTTGACTAACAGCATGCTGTGATAGGCCAGTATTATTCTGGACTCAATCACTATTCCCTATGAGATAAAAATATATTTTTTATCTCTTCCTCTTTATGCATATATCCAACTGCAATTGGCTATATAAAATTGATTTTTCACAGCAGTCATTCAGAGCAGGGAAAGCACAGATGTAATCAGTACCATTAATAATGACTGCGTGTAATTTACATCAACAGTCCAAGAGCTCTGCTATCGTACATGGAATGAGTTACTGGGAGATTTAATGGAAGTGAGCCATCCTTAAGTATTGGTTTTACCTTTCCCTTTCCTGCTATGATAAGTCAACATGTCTGTACAGTTTTTCTAATACTACAAAAAAGGTTTACTTTTTACTTATTAAAAAAAAGCTTGGCAACACACAGGCAATCAGAAAGGGCAGGGGAGTTCAAAAAGGAAGCAGGTATAGATAAAAATCAATCAGGCTATGAAGCACAATAGCCAGTCTGTTATGTGGGAAAGAACGGGAGCTAATGGACTGGTTTATATACTAAGTGACTAATTATGGGAACTGAGGGGCAGGTGTGCATGCAGGTGAGTGTCAGTTGACTACAGAGCAGTGGGCTAGCTTGAGGACTACTACTGGTTAGGAAGGGAACGACAGGGTTAGAGACGGCATGGATAAATATAATATATGAACTTATAATAATGTGATAATTTGATTCAACATATTACTTTACAGATATGCAGCATATAAGCCATTTTCCACACCGGTTTCATGACATTTTAAAAATCTGTTAATAAAGCAGGACCCACCTGGAGGCTTTAACACCAAAGGACATTGCTCAGAAAACTAGTTGACATTTACTAAGCCTGTAGCTCTGGTGCCCTGAGGCAGATGCCTGTGGTTGGTAACTCAGGGCCTAAGGCATTGCCACATATTTCACAGATTGTAAAGCCATTTGAGTAAAATTTGTGATTTGTGATTTTGGGCTATATTAACAACAATGACTACACTTGACATAGGCTAATCCAGCCTTACTGATGTGTGACCTTTATAAACAAGCCATAACAAGAATATTAATCATTGTTTTTGGGTTTTTTTTTAAATATCCTTCTCTGATTTAACTTACAGCTTGATGATGATGATGATGATGATGATTAAGGGCTGCAAATTAGTTTTAATGTCAGTGAACCAGTTTATTTGTTTATGCTTTATAAAAACAGTGAAATGGCCAGTATCCAAAAAAGATATTCAATTTACAATCACATTAAACGGAAAAAGCAGCAAATTCTTACATTAGGGGAAGCTGAAAACTAGGGGATGTTTTGCATTTCCGCTGGATGAATGACTTAAAAACAACTTTTAGTTTAACAAAATAGTCGATGGTTAATTTTTTTGCCCATGATTAATTGTTTCATCGACTAATTGTTTGACGACAGTGGTGTTAATGCATATGAAAACCAGCCCCTCTTCTGTAACGTCATGACAAAGACAATCAAAACGTTTAATTAGCACTCAATATGTTTGAGGTGTGATGAGGTCACGGTCATGATCATCATAACGGAACGACACCATCCCCCAGCCCTTCATCAGAAATATGAATCATCATTTACGCAGGCGCAGCGATTTGTGTCTGGAGAACACGGCGACAAAGTGACAGAAATTATCAGAGTACCACCGGAACTCGATTAGTGCCACCTTCAAAATAAAAGCAAGAAATCCATAACCATATAATTCTATATTTGTGTTTAAACTGTTATATGGTGCTTTGGTATGTTTTATCATCCTTTAATATGATATCCTTGTTTTTACAGCAGTATGTAATCACACATTACCACTACATTTACATTTTCTCCAGGACTGTACTTAAATACAATATAAACCCCTAGATAGGGAACCACTGGAGTCAACTAGCTAGTAATTAAAACTAGCTCATCATCAGTAAAATGCTGCTTACACATTGATGCGTCAGTATTTGCAATCTCATAATGTCAGATAGAATCAGACATCATGTAACGGGACACTGCAGAATGACTACTTTTAAGTTTGATAGCTACTTGCGGTGCATTTTGCTGATAACAGCCTATTTTTACTCGAATAGGATTATAAATGCAAGACATTTACTTGTACTGGAGCATTCTGAAAAATGTGGTATCGGTACTATTACTTAAATCTAAGTACTATTTCATCATTGCTCATGGATTGAGCTTGCTATGAAGAATTTTAATTTGAAATTGTTCTTACCGGATATGGAAACGTTTTTATTATAGCGCACTGACACCAGTTAAGCAAGTCATTCAGAGAGAGTTTGAGGTGAGTACCAGGCACCGGTGAGTAAATAAGCCATAATCTGTGTGTTGTCGTAAGCCTCATATGGATTTCGCTTTATGAAAACGTGTTGTCGCTTTGAACCGGCGTTGTTCTGAAGGTCGTGAACTGGTCTTGGCTGTTGACTTATTTTCCTGTGAAGAGAGGCGGCAGTGACAGCCACTATAACTGCCACACATGCATGAATGTATCCGCTGTTGCTGAAGCTGTTGCTGAAGCTGTTGCTGAAGCTGCTGCTGCTGCTGGTGGTGGTGGTGGTGGTGGTGGTTGTGGTGGACGTCTTCGCTTTGTTTCTCAGCTTGTTAACCAGGTAATATATTTAGTTGGGAAAGCGGTTGAAATGTGGTCGGAGTGGTGTTCAAGCCTCCTCTGAGTTAATGTTGGAGGAGTTTGTCGTCCTAGCAAGCTAACGGTTCCTCCTC
>NW_019524913.1:738505-791563 GCF_002814215.2 Seriola lalandi dorsalis
TTGACATGAGTATAAAGAGCTGTCATTAGCCAGTATGAATATGAAAGGGAATATTATTTATCCCTGTGTAAAGCCTGTAAAGTGGGGACTGACAATAAGACTGATTTATCTGTTGACATTACACAATTCAGCAGAAGGTGAAAGCTATGTTGAAAACCCACGGATTCTAAAGTTTCTCATCGAGAAATCCCAAGGTTTCGTCCCATTTTAGGTATGTGTGGAGTGATAATGATTAGTTGATGAATCAGTTAGTTGCTTGACAGAAAATTAATCAGCAACTGTAAACAACTGCAATATCTTTGCAACTGGGACTTTTGAAGATGTCGCCTTGGCTGCTGGAAATTTGTAATGTGCATTTTTTTTTTTTTTAAATGTCTGGCATTTTATAAACAAACAACTAATCAATAAGATAACAGAATATTCGATAATGAAAATAAGCATTAGTTACAGCCCTTGGTATGAATTGTGTACATCTATTGTACTGTAGATACGATGACTCAATTTATAATGATATAATTTAAAATATATAACTTTTTCCTGATGCAGTGGTTCCTACACTGGGGTGCACATGACCCAGTGAGAAGATTGAGATGAAGTTGAATGGAGCTTTTTCACAGGAGTCATTTTGACACAGGTGCAACTAATTACACTATTGTTTGCTGCACAGGAGTAATTACTGGACCGGAGCCATCGTTAATATTATTGGTTGCACCTGTGCTTTTTTCTGCTCCGACAAGTCAAATTACAAAGGTTTATGATCCAAATTCATTTGGGGAAAAATAATGAAACACAATTCATGTTAGCAAGAGTTTTTCAAACAGCACACCAGCAGATGTGTAAAGTACAAGACTGAAAAAAATTACTATAGTAGTACTATAGTAAAATACTGATACTAGTTCAGTCTGTGCGATCCAAAATAGGAAGAAGCTCATCATGCTCTCGAGTTCACTGTCAATATAGAGGTAGAAACTTGGACAACCTGGGCAAAAGTTATCCTGCATTTTTCATTTGCACAACAGAAACAAGGGATGAGAGTATGATAGTTGATAAAAGACTGATTAAAAATGCAATCACTTTGTGGTTTGAGGGAGGTTTTGTTTTTCAGCCATGTCTTAATCTATCGTCATACTTTGATTCCCATCAGATGATAAATCGATAGATTGCTTTAGCGCTGTGTAACTTATGATGACTAATTAATTTTAACTCATGATTATTTGTGCCCTTTAGAAAACCCATCTGGGATCCCTGCAGTCCACCGGTTTGGGAACCATGGTCCCAGAATTGTTTATGTGGTTAATAGATGTCAGGACATGCCCTCAGGCAGGATAGAGGAAGGATGTGTCTCCTCTGCTGACTCACCACTATCATCTCCATGTGCACTCTAGGTTATCTGACGAGATATTTTACTGAGAAAATCTGCAGCACAGGATAAAGGAATTATCTTAGAGAATATTAAATCTAACCAAAACATACCGCCTTACCTTACAAAACCTGGGCAGTTTAATGACTCATGAGATAGCGGAATTTGTAAAGTTTGTCTTGTTCAATCTGACCTTGTTCAATCTTTGAAAGAAATGAGCTTTGAAATTCCAGAGCTGTTCAGCGTTCTTTTGTCGCACAATCCGGTGCGGTGCTTGAACACATCAGATAGATCAATCTTATCTCTGTGATCACAGTCTTCGCTTTTATTTGTTTTCCTTCGCCTCAGTGGAATTTGTCAAACAGACTTTTTGTTAACTGATTTGTGACAAGAGTTGGGTGTTTTGCTAGAGAGAGGAGAAAAAAAATGTCAAAGCGCAAACAGTTGAGCAGAGCGTCTCCACATTCCTGTAGTGAATTGCTTGGTCATGCAGAAGAGAAGGAAGGAAAAGAGGTAGATAGTAAGCGTTTTTTATCATGGCCTCTTGGTTCTTCATGTTTATTTTACCTTCCCTTTTGCTGATAAACAGACCCATTATTTTGTCTGTAAACACAACACGGCCTGAAAAATCCATCTTAACCTAAACACTATTATTTTAGGCCTGTTTATTATTAGTTAGAGATTGTGGAGTCACATCATTGTCTACAATTCAGATTCCTTGCTTGGCTGTTGCTGTGCTCTAGCCTACTAAGTTGCATTTAATTACCATTAAGCGCTTTGGCAGTACACCTTGGAACATGCATAGTTTGGGCTACAGTCCTCTCATATTAAACCTCATTGAGCTGTCTACAGTTTGCAGTCTCTTTGGAGCATCTAATTATACATCCCACAACAAAAGATGTAGCCAGGCATCTTTTATATTCCCCCTACAACCACCTTCACTGTTGTCATCCATTCCCATGGGGGTATAAGGTTAAATTCTCATGCCTTTTCTCAGCCTTTACTAGCAGAGGTTGTGTTGTCTGCAGCACAAACGTAATCACATTATGTTGTTTCCCAGGAAATGGATAAATGGCAGATTTGTATTTGACTGTAGTATGAGATTTTAGTCCTTTGTTTGGGTTGTGGGAGCCCAGGGGGATATTTTATTCCTGTCCCAGTCTGAGTCTCACGAGAGTAAATACAGTTATTACACGGGCACCGGCTCTAAGCTTCACAATTACCACATTTCTGTGAGAACATTGTTTTACCTTTTGTGCAGCCGGTGCAACCTGAGCTGCCCTGGATGCAGTTTTGAGCAGAAGCGCCACACCCTAACACTGCTGAAGGTGGAGGGGGGTGGGGTGGGAGTGGGTCTGACTGTCCGATCAGTTGATGTTAAAAACAAGTAACTAAACTCCTGTTCTGTTCTTTGTGTGATGTGTCATGGTCTTGTTATCCTGCTGCAGATGTTACTATTTATCAGAATTACAGGAATAGAAATATTACAGGAACACAATCTGAGTGTAAGTCAGTGTTTTTGTTGCCACAACCCACGTGGATTTAGACACAGAGATGTACTGAAGTTTGAGATTTCTCAGATGAATAATGAATAGGTTGCACCAAAAGAGGCTCTGCCTTTTCCTCTTGCAATACTGATACATGTTTTCCTTGTCACGAATTTGAAATCTATACACCTCACTGCATGAAATGTACTAAATAAAAATAAATATGTATTTTATACATTTTTTTTTATTATTATAAACTCTTCTTTGTCAGATCTGCAGAAAATTGTGGACTTGTTGTTTTATTCTTCTACTCCATTCGCCATAACCCTCTTCAAGGTATAAAAATGCTTGACTGGTGAGCGCTTTCTCTTTTTTGGAGGAGAGGACAATGGGCAGGCATTATATAAGCTGCCAGGATTTAGCTGCCTCTTCAATCCCTCTTCACCCCAAAGACAGGTGCTGTCTTTCGCCCCAAGTGCAGCCACTGTTGCCCCGAGGCCTGTGACGGAACAAAGAGTGAGATAAAGATGGCCATACATTGAGCGAGTGCAGCTGTTAGCTGTGTGAGACTGGACCTGTTCCAGTCACTGTGTGCACATAACTTAGCACAGTCATGCTGAAGTGCTGGACTGAGTGAAGTTGGTGTGGCCACTGGGCTGTGAAGAGCAGAGCAGGGAGGTAGGGATGTCTGCATGTTGAAAGGCTCAGAACGTGGCAGGGTGACTTTTAAACTGCTGAGCTATTTCAGGCTAAAACACTCAGAGGCAACAGAAGCACAGCTATCAACATACACCACCGCCAAATCCCCATAGAGATCCACAAACAGGACAGCTGTCGGAGGTATACAGCTACATTGAGGTCAGTCTTTGCATTGGCACACTACACAGGAGGGTTGACTGGGTGAGTGCACTGGGTATGGTTCTGGTTCTGGTGAGTTTCAATTTAAGATTTGGAAGTTTGAAGTTGGGCTGCACAGTTTTTTTGCACCTTATGGTCACCTGTGATATTTTATTCTCTTTGAAGGAAAGTTTGTCCAGGCTTGCAGCACTGGAGTGTGCTTCTCTTTATGTCTACGAATATGGCCTAGTTTTAGAAGGGAGAGAAGAATAACAGGAAGCTGGAGGGAGAATTTCCAAGTTGTGTTAACACTTTAGGTAAAAGCTAGAAAAGTGAAGGCAGGATGTTGTTGTGTAAAAATCTTGTTAAATATTATTTTTATCTCTTTTATTTCTTCCAGCAGAGAAACGTGTTTTGAAATGTACACGAGGTGGTTTGGATGAAGTACAGATTGTTTTATTTCACCACATTCAGCCAAAGAAATTGAGCCAAAACCTTCAAACTGCTTCAAAAACTTAATTTGAAATATCACAAAGCAGCAAGAATGAAGACAGTGTGTCTATTCTGTGCAGGTTACGTGTTGTGAAATAAGCGTATCATCTGTCGAACATGGTTAAGGAAAAGTTGCACACATGAAGTCACACCTCTCTAGCTGACCACAGTGGATAATGCTATTATCAGCACACTGTTGGGATTGAGGAAAGCCCCAAGATTTTGAAGTCATGGACTTCAATTTTAGCTGCTTGTGGCTTCTTTTCCCCGCAAGACATGCATGTGACTCCACAGTGAGCCCACATCCCTGGGGACAAACAATTATATCTCACACACATGCACACACAATTCAGGCTCCTCCGGGGGTTGGGTGTTTCTTGTAGCCCTAAGGCTCATGTAAGCTGATGTGGAATGCAGCGCTCGATTATTTGGCGAACGGGTAAGCAACTTGTTTAGATCACAGGACTGTTCTTTGTTCGCTGCAAAACACAATTAATCTGGCGGCTTTTATGACTTTAGGTGGGATTAATTGTGTAATAGCGTTGATTCCTCCATGACATGACAAGTTTTTTTTTCCATTGCCAAATACACTAAGAACCTGTGGCATGCTGGTTTGTATTTTATCCTAAATTTACCCCAAAACTGATATTTTACCAGACTGAGCAGATAATCCGGGTGAAGTGCAACAAAAATGTTTAAACCTGAAGTATTTGGTGAAGCCGTGTGGGCATTTCAGCATCCACAAATATTTCAAAAGTCATTACAAGTTAATAATTAAAGACATATTGGGCAACATGCTATTGCTTTCCTGCTCATTTCATTAACAGAGCAGACTTATTAATAAATGAATAAACATCCTGTGCAGATGTATAAACATATCCAAAAAACACGCAGATCCAAATGTTGATGTGTTTTGAGATGTATGCGCCCCCAGTAACCACTGGCGTTGCTTATTTCAGAATATCGATTACTTATCCATCATATTAAAGATGCTCAGAGGTATCCTGGCGGAGTTGCAGTGCCCTTCATGAGAGGTTAAGTTGCTCAGTGTTCTAAAAAAAGCAAGTTTATAATGACTCACTGCCCTGTCCTGCAGGCTGCATTATCTGAAATGAGAGATGTCATTCATTTGCTTGCGTGTGGTGGTAAACCAGTGTTTTGTGACGCTCTCTCTTTCATGTTGCCCTTGACTGTTTAATGTTAAAATCCTTCTCTTTACCAGATGGTCGCCCATGGTATGTGTCACAACAGGAATTTACATCACTGTTGCAGGTTGTAATAAACCTTTTCAGAATAGATGCAGTATTTCCACATGGGAAACAGGGTGTGTAATCGTCATGTGATTAAAGGACCTTACAACATTTTTGCATGTTTAGGTGCGTTATCACTGCCAGCCAATTTCTAAAGGACCTGTTTTTGAATGTGTGTTTAACCATGACAGCAGTGTGGGGGGGGGGTGGCAACGCCAGTGTGTTGGCTGTCAGACCGGTCAGTCCACCACTTTGGTCAAGGCGAGGTACAGACATTCATGGTCCCCAGATGATGAATTCTAATGATCATGAGGCTCAGATCTGTGGTTTTAAACGACGTCTCAATGTCAGTTCGATGGATTGCCATGAACATTGCACATTCTTGTCCCTCTCACGATGAATTTTAATAATTGTCCTTTAATTTTTCCTCTAGTCCCATCATCAGGTCAAAATCTTAATGTGACCAAATACATGCAAAACAAATGACACTCCCATCAGCCTCAGTTGTTCTTTGTGTTTTGTGCTACTTAGCATATGTTAGCATGGTAACATGCTTCGCTAAGATGATGAACATGGTAAACATTCCTTCTGAATATCAGCATGTTCGAGTTATCACTGTGGGAACATGTCACGCAGCCACTAGCGTGTAAGATTCATAGTCTTGAAGCAAACTAAATAACTGGATTTGCCGGGACCCCTACAGGGGTTCGCATGATAAATCTAACTTGTTGTTATGATTATGTGATTCACTGAGGAGGAAAGCAGAAAAAATATTCCTACACAAAATCTTTTTTCTAACTTCGCTCTAATCCTTGCGTTTTTGTGCATAGTTGTGGATAATCATTAAAATAAAGTGAGAAAAATCACCGGTCACAACTGGGAGAAAAGTGATGCGGGGGGGGGGGGGGGGGGGGGGGGGGCACTGATTTCTTAAAAGGTGGTCAAAAACCAAAAAAGTTGAGATGTTAGACATGCAAGGCCACTCTGCTGGTCTGTTCGAGGCAGATATTGATTTTGGGGTTGAATTTCCACCTTAAGCTTAAGGTCATTTGTGAGTATGTATGTGTGTGGGTGTGAGACAGACTCCTAGATTTGTGTGTCTGAGCACCAGCCTCTGAGTCAGTGTTGAATGGGTCCTGGAGTCACATGGCTACTTGTCAGCAGACTGGAGGAGGAAACATAATCCTGAGGAGGAAGGCTGCTGTTATCAGTTGGTGCATGTTGGTCTGAGAGAGCGCTCAGCTCTGCGAGAGGCTGGACAGCACATGATCGTTCGGCACGAAGTCTCCACATCTCTAACTCTCGTTTCTTTTGTCTCCCTATCTCTCTCTCTTCTCCCTCTGTTTGTTTTTGTCCTGCACTCTGACCAGCCCCGGGTCGCTCTTCACAGCAGAGTTCAGAATTGCACTACAATGTCTGCGGTGGCTTCTCTGCAGTAAGCACACGAAGGTATGGTACTGCACCTGTTTTCTATTTCTTGACCAGTTGTCATGTTTTCAAATTGTCTTATTTATCACTTTGTACTGCTTGTTGTTTTTTCTGTTGAATTAATTGCCTATTTAATTCATTGTTTATGTGGGTTAGTCCTTAATTAGGTGAGCCAGGGCTGTTGTTTGCCAGGTCAGGTCAAATCAAACTTAACAAGATTGTTCCTGTTAGTGTCACACATGATGATCTGTAGCCAGAGGATCATCATGATCTGTGGCTATGGACAGCTGTAAACAAATCCCGCTCGGCTCCACATGTTACACAGCAGAACAACCTTTCAAACACATGAGTTGTAGTAGGACAAACATGCTTTTCCACTGTTATAAACCCCAAGTTGGAACCTTTAAAGGCCATGACTGCCTAAATGCTGTGGTTGAGTCAGGATTGACCATTTATAGCACATAGACCTTATTTACTTTCAGCTCTTGCATGTATCTTCAACAGGAGATAACAGTGTTAATTCTGTGAAACAGTGTTCGGACTGTTACAGTGTGTTATTGTATTAGATAAAAAGGACACAAATTATCCCCACGTCACTTGGGACTATCACAATTACACAATCAGTTCTGTCTCTTTTTAAAAAATGCATTGTCGGCTAAACGGAAGCAAATGAATCCCTCACTGGTTTTGTTTTAAACCCAGTTCTCTAATGAAACCTTAAACTGCTCCTTCCCTCTCTGTCATTGTCCTGCTTTTACAAGTACAGGCCAGTCTGCTGGTTGAGGTTTGGACGTTGTGATCACGCTTCTATTTCTGGACAGGCATTTTTATTGTCAGTTTGTATTTTTTATTGAACTGTTCTTTAATTATGCCTTTTTGATAGAATTTGTAGATGAGCGTGCAGTCTGTGGTAGACACTCACGTGCCAAGCTGCCGACTGAAGCGGGGCCCGGCCGGGGCGTCCTGGCAGGTCGCTGGTTTTAGACACATGTAGGCTTCTGTCGTGAGTGCGAGTCTGGCTTGTAACCTCTGTCCAGTCATCTGGCTGTCTCACTCGTTTCCCTTAATGTCATTATGAGGAGGAATTTTTAACCGTCTGTCTCTCTTTAATCCAAAAGGTCACATGAGATGACGGAAAAGATGACTAAGAAAAAAATGAACCTTTCTGACATACAGGTCTCGCCCCAGGTTGAAACCCTGGCAGTTTCTGCCATACTTTGCCATTTTTAATATGTCCAGAAGGGATTTTGTGCTTACTCATAACATCAAAAGGGTCCTAATGCGGAGCTATTCTCAAACTGTGAAAAACAGACACTGATGAAAATGCCAGGCCAGTTTCTGTCCTCCTTTTCCCCTTCCTATAATGTGCCTTACATGCCCAATAAAAGGAGGAATTTCCCCTTTCTCAGGAAGTAACCAGGGCATTTTTATCAATACTGGAAATTAACAACATACCAAAGAGACTTTGTCAGGTATATTTTTCTCTGTGGGACAGATGAGTCAGCACCTAGTGCGTATCAGATCTCATTAATGGCAAAAAAATGCCAACTCCCTGCTCTAATCTATCACCTCCAAAGATATGACACGAATGTCAACAGTTTGGTGATATTCAGATTAATTGCCATCTAAGTAGGTTTACTTAGACTTAATACGAACAGCCTGTAGATGCCAGCGAGGGGAATGTTAGTTCCTCAGAATCACTGCAATGTCACTTCAGAGACCATAAACAGCAGGTTACACACTGTCTGCTGTCAAGTATGATGAATATGATATGATGAATTTTGACCTATGAACAGTGTCTCCTCATTTCATACTTTAAGATGGTTGATATTTTTTCCTACATCTATATAAAATAAGATGTGTGACCGGTACATTTGTAGGTTAAATGCTAGATGTCATTTGTAATTTAAACCAAAATAGTAGCTGTAGTTGGGATTTACTTGCTGTGGGTGACGGTTTCTTTGGTAGATGGTGCCGTCTTCACACACTTGACATGACTGTACACTGTGTTCTTTGTGTCTTCTCTGTCTGTAGGGTGCACAGATGAAGATGGCATCTCGTTATGCTGTGACACGTTGAGTTAACCTATAATGTCACAGGATAGACATCATAGGTTAATAATAGATTTTGGATTAACCCACATTAGCTCTGGAACATAGGTCCAGGTCCATGCATAGGCATAGTTTTCCATAGTTAACCCTTTCGAGGGTCTGACATTATAGACACTATAGAGAAACTTCCCTTTCCATTTCTATTTTTTTTTTATATAGGTTTATAGCTCCTCCTGATCAGCATCAGTCTGTAGCTGTTACTTCTTCCTGTTTTCATACTTACTTCCTCCCAGAAGGATAGTTTTCCCAAAGCCTTGTGTGCGCATTTGAGGCCGTGGCTAAATCGAGTACAGAAAAGTTTTGAAGTCTGGGAAAATAAATTCCACACTTCCACGCGTCTTCATGTAGGAACTGCTTGCGAGGCGCTGGACCCTTGGATGACTCTGGAAAGACTTGATGAACTTCTTCCAGGATAAATACAGAGCATCTTGTCCTCACTTCCTCTTGCACTGTCAGCACTCATCCATGTCCTTTTGGGCATTACACAAGAACAGTCAGTTCCTCTTTACTCAGTCCTCTGACAGCCTGATTGTACCTGACTGCAGACAAAACACTACAACCAGTTTTGTGGACAGTGGTTTGAAATCTATTTTCCTACTAATCCAATTGCAGTTGGTATTGTTGTTTTCTTCATCTGATCATTATTGTTATCCTAACGGTATTATTACAGACATGCCCTGAGGTAGATAAGCTGTTTCCCATGGTTTTCGCCCAGGATCCCAGGGTTCTGTAACTTTATCCCTGTGTAGCCAGCCCTGCCTTTTCCACAATGGTGGTGTCTAAGTTTACTGAGAAAGCAACCTTCAAGCTAACGCCAGTATTCTCCTTTATCTGCATTACTGCACGGATTGCAATGTCCCAAACCAGTAAAAGTTGTTATGTGGCAGTAGAACAGCTGATGGTATGTAATTAACATCTGGAGCAGTGACGAGCAGTTTGGCAGAGCAAAGAAGAGTGTTGCAGAAATGGTGTGTAGTTTTAGGTCCCTTTATCCAAAGTTCATTCTGTCCAGCTCCTACATGCCTCTACATCTCTTGTCTTTGATTGCACTTCAATCAAACATGCCTCCTAGAAAAACCCTCGCTGTCAACAAGGTCATTGATATGATTGTGCTCAGGCATCACGGAGGCTTATCGCTTCTTTGATAGCTGCTGTCAGAAAGCCAGAGAGCATTTGGCAGAGCTTGATTTCTTACTGTGACTCTGAAAAGTGAAGCAAAAGAGGGCCGTCCTCTGCTTTTAGACCGAAGGAAAAACCGTTGTTCTCTTGCTATTGAGACACAGATCAAAAAAACTGCAATCAACGGGTTTTGTTGGAGCAATTTATAGGCTTATACTAATTCATGCAAATACTGCTTGATCTGTGCAGCCATCAGTTATTTTTATTATTAATTAATTAATTAGACAGTTATTTGAAATTTGTATTAAATATGAAAAATAAAAGTTCAGATATCTTGTTTTGTCAAAAACCAAAAGAAAACCAGCATCTGACTCACTGAACTTTCAGCCCCTTTTTATGAAAAAAAAAAATGTATAAACAATTAATTGATTATGAAAATAGTCCAACTCCTGGACAGCAAATTGATACTGTGCGTTATGGTCTTCTTGTAGTACATCTTCATTGACATTTTATACCGCCTATGGTTGTTTGTGTGAGCTTCTCTGGCAGTCTGAATGAGGATTACGTTTGGATTCCTGTGGTTATATTTCTTAACGGAGACTCGGGAATAACGGAGTTTGAGGTTAGCGGAGGCACGTGCCAACCGTTATCAAAGGGTCCTGTGCACAGTAGCACTGTGTTATCTGGCTCTTATCTGAGTAATGGTTAATGACCTTGAATGGAAGTGAGGAAGTGCTACAGGGCTTCAAATCATGAACCATGTCACCGTTTATAAAGGGCTGTTGGTGTGTATCTCATCTGGAACTGCTGCCATTATGTCTCAAGTATAATGTAGTTGTCTCCAGTTCTTCCACTGCATCACAACTGTGATATGCAGTTTAAGCTATTAGTGTTTCTGAAGTGGGGTCCAGGCGGCTCAAAGGTCCTTGAGACTTCCAGGAAACCCTGAAACTTGATTACTCCTTAGTGAGACCACATGTCACAGTGTGACAGTGTTAGGACAGTAAAGAATATTGCTTCGTGGTTTGTTTGTTTTTTTGGCTCTGCACTTCGGCGCACTGGCTTTGAAATGCAAAAGTGCTGACTCATGGCTTTAATTGTAAGATATATATCCACGTCAGATAAACTGTGTAGGAATTAACAAATTACCTGCAAAACTAATAACATTGCCATCAACCTCAGCTGCTAATCAGCGAATGTTAGCATTTAGCTCAAAGCACTGCTGTGTCTAAATTCAGCCACTCACAGAGCTGCTAACACGGCTAAAAACTCATGGTCTTGTTATAATTATAGGACACAAAGTAAATGGGCAACATAACGTTTTTAAACAAAGTTTAATCCACACTTAATCCTAATCCACAGCACACTTGGTATATATCCAAGTGATGCTCTGTCAGACCTGGACTGCAGCCATCTTCACTTCTTGCTTGTTTCTGAGATTTTTGACTTCGGTCTGACCTTCACACAATCAGCTGAGCTGTGGTCATGTGACCTACTAGGACAGTCAACAACAGTCATTCTGTAAAAACTCATTCATTGCCTCCACCTGTATGTTTATGGTATATTACTCCTGCTGTAATGTCATGAGGGACATTGTGTAAAAAGTGTTTCAAGTCCATTATTAACCAAATAAAAATGTGGCCATTCTTTAAGCCAAAAATCAGTGGTTAACCTTCACAGACATTATTTAATTTCAAATCCAATGTGCTGGAATATACCGCCATCCTTTTACTTTTCTGGCTGCACTTCATATGCAGAGATTACTTGCCCAAAGCTATTTCACTCTTGTTTGCCTGAAGTTATAAATCTCCAGTTTCATGTGAACTAACTCCTGGATCTGTGTCTGTCTCCAGGTTATGCTGCCCAAAAGCTGTCTGAGTCCCAGTGAGAAAGAGAAGGGCTAAAGCCGCACTGATCTAAACCAGCTTTCCAGATCCTCTCCAGCAGCGACTCCACTACGGAGCCATGAGCAACCCCAGCGCTCCCAACCAGATTACAGATGCCGTGGCAGCGGTTATTCACAGTGTAAGTCCACACGGCCGCACACAGAGAGGCCTCAGCCTGTACACTAACGTCAGGCCCCAGAGTCGTTGGCATGTTAAAACACATGACGCAGAGTTGGTGACCCTGGAACCAGGTTAGATCCTGTTCAGGAGGAGATGACACTCACAATAAACAGATTATGTTCTTCTCATGTATGAGACTGTCGCTATTCAGCTCTAAACTTTCACTTACTTGAGTTCACATTCGCCCACATTTATGCTGCATCAGCTCTCTCGTTCCTCTCTGGCATTGGAGTGTGTATTTTGGATGTGCCATTCCTTCCAGAGCTATGTGTGTATAAATCTAGTCACATCTTGGAGCCAATTCCCTGTCTGTGTACTTCTGAGTGCAAAAATAAAAATGTTCAGAATAGCTCAAACACACTTGAGATCTACTCAGAAAGCTGCTCCTGTTCATAATCCCCTTTTCATTAGGGCACCGGAGAATGTCACCGGTTCCACAACTAAAACAGTTTCGTTCCTCTGTCCTTTATTCTTTATGATTTATTTTTGCAATGGGTTGCTAGTGTTTGAAATACCAAAATAATACTGGCACAATGATTATAAAAACTATAATTGCATGGCTGCTGGTGGGATTGATGTGATAAACGGGACTGGCAAAGCTGCGAGGGCAGCTGGACAGCAGCCAAAGAAAGCAGCATTCCTCGACTCAAGAGCTTCTGAACAAGTTCATCTCAGAATCGTTAAGATGCTGAGGCAGAAAATATCACAAGCTTAAAGGAAAAATCCAAACACGAATAGTTTCATATTGTTAGATTTCATCAGGTACTAAATCCCAGATATTATTATGCTTGATTTTGTAGTAAGTATTGTCTTTTTCTTTTTACTGACTTACCCACAGAAACACAGAAACCTAGGAAACAACAATCTATGTTGATGATAGTTCACAGTGCTGTGGGCTGAATGTGTAGGTGTGTGGAAATATTGATGTTCGTACCACAGCAGGAGCAAAATAAAAGAGTTTTTCCTCTCAGAAACAAGTGACAGTGGTTATGACCTCTCATGAGGTTCATCTTTTATTGTACTGTAGAGAGGTAAAGTGAAGGTTCATAGTCTTATTCAAATAGTCCTGTTCCTGGTGTTTAGCTGGCAGCACCAGTGTTGTTTTGTTCTAGAAAAATGGCTGCTTTACTTTAGCTTTGCATTCAGTCAGCTGCTTCCTTTTCAAATGTTGTACAACTGTGCAAGCACAACGACGAGTCCTGCATATACAGTACCTGCATGGAATCTGGAAGGGGCTTCCTCGCTGGACATAAACAACATAAGTGCTGTCCAAGTTTGAAATCTAATCCCTGCAGAGAATGCAGAGTATTTAGGAGGTGGAAGTGGACCCATGACACATAACTACTCATCCATGAAAGATGTGCAGGAAGGCAGAAAGACCACAGATTTAAATATTTCTAATCTTTAGTTTTCTCCTTTTTGAAATACAAAATACAGCCTCTTGTTACATTTATCAAAATTAAAAGGCAGAAAGAGATGATACATGAGGGAAACCCACCGCATTTCTCTCTCCCATGCACCGACTCATCTAGTCTGGAAAGTAAAATAACGGTTTTAGAAATAAAAATCTGTGATAGTGTGATGTCATGACACAATGTTTATTGATTCACATTTATCCTGCAATCACATACTGTTGAATTACTCACTGTGTTTAATTACTTTGTGATCACAACAAAAACACGCTTGTTAGGTCAAGATTGTGAACTAATTTTCTTTACAGCCATGAGAAAATAAAATATCAAGAAAGGTTTACATCTTTTCTTGCCTAAACAACCATAAAAAATAACTTGAATTAAATGCAATATGCCGTTAATATAACATCTAAATTGGCCAGAATTTGTAGCTAAAGCAACAAATGTATCTGATTCAGTGTCCAGTTGTATATTTGCAGAAAACATCGTCTTGAAACAAGATTAAAAAAATAGTGTTAGCTACTTTGTGTCAAGCCTGTTCAGAACCTGCACGTCTTTATCGCTAATTATGACCAGAGAGACAGTTCACAGAGATATAGTGGACTAGAATATGACTTTGTTGTCAGCAGCAGGTAGCCTGGAGATCAAGAAGCTCAGTAAAGATAAAAATGTTTGCTGTATGACAGTGCCTCAGCAGTTATTGGCTGCTCTTTTGCCTCCAACGCGACCAAGTTAATTATTATCTCCCCCAAACAATGTGTGTTTTGTGTGTGTGCGTGGTCAGGGAGAGTTCAGCTAATCCTATGTGGATTTTTAAGGGCTAACATTGTGAAACTGAGTGATGTCTTCTTCCTACCCTGGAGATCTGCCCTGGTCATGTGACAGGCACTAACTGAAACAGGGAAACGGGTTCCATAAAAGTGGCCAGCGTGTTTTGCTTTTACTTTTAACTGTGGAAAAGCAAATACAGGATAGCTATCTTGCTGTATTTAAGCTGCAGCAGTACTCCAGTGTGTAATTTGATGGACTATCTGTATGCATTTAAGGTGAGTGTGTTTACTTTGAGCGTTGAGGACTCAACGTAACGTGAGTCTAAAGCATGGTTTGGTGTCCGTTAGTGTGCGTGACGTTCAGTCTTGCTCTTATCAACCCCAGTCAGTCATTACGCATAATCCGAAATAGTTCAAATAGAGATTTTCTAAACCTATAGGTAGCCTGACTTATCTTTAACCTCAACAGCAACTCTAGCTGGTTAATGTTCAGTCTACTTCTTGAATTTCTGAGATGAACTTCTACGTCGTCAGCAGTTCAAAGACTGTTCCCTGGTATTAGAAGTCCAAGGTAATAATTACAACCTAATGTTATCTTAATGTGTCACTAGTTACAGTTAGTCACCCCCCTAATGTCAACAGATGGATTACGAAAGCTTTTCCGGCAGGGGAGCACTGAACACTTGAACTTGTGGCAGCCATTTTTTCCCTCTTTAATCAACCGGTAAAAACATCAAGATAATCGTAACAAACATTCAGTTGTTGCACAGATTAAACAAACTAGACTTAAAATGTTAATTAGTGAGCGGAAGGGATATTTGTAGGTGGGTTTTACCTTTGGACAGAGCTTGACAAGCTGGATCCCCCTCTGTTCAGTCTTTATGCTAAGCTAAGCTAACCAGCTGCTGACAGTAGTTTCATATATAGTGTACAGATAAGAGAGTGATATGATTCTTTTCATCTAGAAAGTGAACAAGAACATTTGCCATAATGTTGACCTATTTCTTTAAAACAAGACCATGTGTACAGCTCACGCCTCTTCACAGGTTTTAATGTCTTGCCGTTCAATCTAAGTCATTTTCTTTATTCGGATTGTTTTGAATTTTGAGGCCTGAAAATGTGAAACTATCACAATATGTTTTTGTTTTTGATTCTGCTTTCACGGCTATTCCTCTTGTTACCTCTTATATTTTTATTGCAACATATTTGGGGTGTCTCCACCCAATATGTTGCTGTCAGACCTGAGATAACAGGGTCAGTACAGTAAAGTTTATACCACCTTGTTCCTTTTACGTGCAGTTTTCTAACCTCGTAAACATCCTGTGACGTGCATCTGGCCATCTCTGCAGAAACATCTTACTTAATAATCTCAGATATAATCAATTGGACGTTGTCCGCTTAGATAAAACTAAGAAGTGAAAACACTATCTCAGGCAAATGATCAGCGCTTGTCTGGCTACTGAAAACCCTGTTTGCATAACATGAAATGATAAAGCATGAAGCTCAATTTCCAATACATATATAATCAAAGGGGAATAAAAACAGTCAATTGGAGACAGTTTTTCCCGTCTCAGACTGAATGGAGGATCTGTCGATTGAATTGACCTGTAGATTTATATTTTATTTTATTTTATTTTATTTTTAGCTAATCAAAGGGAGGAAAACACGCCTTTTAAATTATGATGTAATAGGAAGGTTGTGAAAATCACTGCTTGCATAATCCAAAATGCACAGTTGGCTGAGGACAGAACTGGGTTACAACTCCCTTGCTTATAATCATAATCAGAAATCCGGAGCATATTGTGCGCTCGGATCTCCTTGCAGACTCGTGTTAAGATATGCAGGAATGCAGTGACTCATCAGCCAGGCAGTACGACATGATCACTACAGGATTCCCAGCCTATCTCACCCTTTCCCCTCCAATGCTGACTGTGTGAGATTTGAGCCTAACTCACGACACAGATAATCTCCTCTGCAGCTTACAAACGCTGTCGAGTGTCCGCCCCATGAAACAAGACAGCCACTGCACACGCACACTGCTTTTTTAACACTGTATGAACTATGTTGCTCCACAAGATTAACTCATTCTCTGTTTATCGTTCTCATTTAGCAGCTGTTTAAATAAAGTTAAGGTAGAAAAGGAAGAACGTTATAGTATCTTTATTTTTCTCCAGTATTTTGGTTCTCTCCACGTTGGTCCAGACTGAAATATTTCAACTACTGGACAGATTGATTATCGCATTCATGGTCTCCAGAGGACTGACTACAGGCTCTTAGTCTTGTTCACTGGGATTTCTTATTTGGCATTAATCTTAATACGTATAAGCAAATGAGAAATACCTGTATATTACTTTTTTAAATCATCATCCTCATTTTTCTTTGTTGTTTTTAAAAAAAAATGTTTTGTATATATTGCATATATGACAGCGTCCTGTCCCACTAATTCCCGTAAGTGAGCAAAAATTCAAATTCTGATGTATTATTGGGAGTGTATTGATTGCCATTAGTGGATTAGTGCCACTGTTCTCAGTTATTATGAGAAGGCTCTGCTCTGTTGGAAAGATACCAACATGCCTGTAGTAATTCACTACAGACTGAATTTATCTAATGGAAGACTTTGAAATCTTTTTATAAAAACTTCCACACACAGCTGATTTGTTTAGATTTTTGCGTTTTTGTTCACCAGTCAATTCATCAATCTCAAATATTTTCTTTCAGTCATTTGTCATGTAGGTATTAGTTGTCTGTGGTTTTGAATGGGGCACACAACATTTTTTACTGACATTTCACTCCGGCTTGTTACTTAATATGTCTTTGGTCAATATTAGCCACGAAAACTGCATCTTTTGAAAAAGTTGTTTAGTTCCTTTGCATTTACATTGCCCTTCAAGGCGCATTGACTAAAAGCACCTCGGTCAATATTTAGGCTTCATGTGGCAAAGTTAAAATGTGGAGATGAATGTCAATGTGAGGTTTTGTTCCTGGCTGTTCAAACAGGGCTTGTCCTTTCAGGCGGCATTTGTCCTCAAAGCGGGAATGACAGTCTTGTTTATTCTGCCCTGGCACAATGAGCAGACTGGTGAAGGTGGCAGATTGGCCGATAGGGCTCTGATTAAGGTATCACGAGGCTTTGATAAGCGCGGGGGAGAGGGATATCTCTATGCCTGCAGTTCTTAATAGAGGTGTCGAGGGTCGGAGCTCCAGTGTTGTCATGGTGGAGGGCTCTGACGCTTGTTGCCACCAAAAACCACTGACTTCGATTAAGCTCACGTTGCCATGAGCGAGGTAAGTCTCCGACACTCCTTGCTGGAGTCAAGAAATATTACTCATATTATTCACTGTCTGGTCAGCTGTGTTGCTTTCACCCGGCTTGTTTTTGCACATGGTTTCGGTTGTGGAAAATTCTCTCACCTCCTTGAGAATCCCTCACACATCGCTCCCACCTCTAGGGATTCACTGTGAAACCATGATATGAATGAGAGCTCTGTAAAAATAAACTGCTGGATTGTGTAGCAGCACTCCGTTTCGGTCATCTGGTGAGAGTACGTGCAGTTTGGAGATAGTGATGTAGATGCAGGGTAATGCATAATTACAGAAATGAAAAGGTTGTCTTTTTAGTTTTTTTGGATTTAACTCAAAGTCTGGAGTTTAAAAGATAGATACTTTATTTAAAAGAGCAGCATTCAAAGAAATCTCCTCTTCTGCTTTAAGTGTCAGTGTCACCTGTGATATGAAGTGCTTCAATGACTTTGGGGTTTTGTTCTGGAGGTCACTGAGGTAAATGTAGACTTTGTTCTTTTTGACTCTCTTGTTGTTCAGCCAGGAAAAAAAACGATATGAGGAATTGAGTCTTGGGTCAATATTGAATGCGCGTCGAACAGGCTGATCCGTCTGTTGCTCTGCAGCCCAGTGCAGGGGTGTCTGTTCCTGTCACCTGTGTGTGGCATGTAAAAGCAGGTCAGGGTAACAGACTGCATGGTTGTGTGGGTCATGGGAATCAGTTTTTCACACTTTGTTTGGACGAGCCCTCATTCATGACTATCTGTTGAGCGTTAAGTATCATGAATCCAGGATGAACTCTTGACTTTCCAGCTCATGTTTTCCTGTCTTGATGGATTTGATGAGCTTAATGTGTTAAAAGTGGAACATGCAGGATCTTTGTGCGTGACCCAGTTGAAGATATAGAGAATATGGTGTGAACAATACAGGGGTGGTTTCCATCAGATGTTAATGTAGTTTTCGTTCTTTATGTGACGTGTCGATTTAAGTTGGTGGAAAGAGTTTATCTGAGTTTTATTTAAGCTTCTTGAGAATGGTTGTGATGGATCTACGTTTAACTACATTATATACAGCTGGCTAGTTTAGTCCAGTGTTTGCTTGGGGGTCGTGCCCTCTGAAGGGTCGCCAGATAAATCTTAGGGGTTGTAAGATGATTAATGGTTGAGAGGAAAGAAGGAAAAACAAAGTCCTGCTACACCACTTCTTTCTGAGCTTCTCTAATCTTTGCTTTTTGGTGAAACATTGGATAAGTTTACCTTTTTGGGTCACAAACAGCTGTTTAAATGAAGCTATCTGAGGTTTAGAGGAGAAATCTCCTGTGAATCATGGTGCTCCATCTAGATGTTGCTTTTTTTTTATTTTTATAAGGGCTCACAAGCCAAAAAGATTTAATCATCAACAATGTGTTGGATTTTATTGGCTTGTTATGTGTCTTAATGTAAAATTAACATTAAAATGAAAAGAAACTAGTAACTACAGCAGTCACAGGGGGTAATTAAACATTTACCCTGTGAAATGTGGAATAAAACTATATAGTTGCATACTGTAAAATGGAAATACTTGAGTAAAGCATCAGTACAGTACTTGGGTATATGTATCAATAACTTTCTCTATTATCATACATTATAGTATATTTGTGTGTGGTCTGCTGTGTGTAAACTGAGGTGTGAGTCTGACACAAGACTAAGAAGCAGTTGCGTGTGGGAGAAGAGTAATTATATTTCATCACCTGCTTCCTGTGGCTTCCTGCAGCACTGACGAAAACTTAATATATGACTGATACGTTGGGTGTGCTGAGAACCACCTGAGGGAGAATCAATGACTTATGGCCCCTGAGTTTTGCCACAGGAAGGGTTCGCTGCAGGATGTGAGTCACCTGCGCAGTAGCCATAGCAACATTTACTCTGCCTGTGAGGTGGCTACAGCACAATCCTGTTAGCCAGAGTAGATCCACTTGCTGTATCGCTCCAGACAATCCTTATCACAACATCCCACCGGCAGAGCCGGGCGCAGCAGGGCGCAGCAGGGCACCGCGTCCTGCTGCAAGAAAACAGATCTCTTATCACCCACATGATCCCTGTCACACCACAGCATGGAAAATGAGTAACTGATCAAAGCACATGGCTGTTGTTTCCAATTTAAAGCTTATTTTCAAGAAGGCATGCATGAGACCTGTCATATGATGCCCTGACTGTGGTGTATTCACAGCACCACAATGCCCTCTAGTGGTGGTTTGAGTGAAAGGCAACACAACGCTCTGTTTCCCAGGTCCATACTTTGGAAAAAGAACATTTCAAATAAAACTTATTGAAAGGAAGAAAAAAATACCTGTAAAAAACTGCAATTGTGATAAGAAGCAAGACAAAATATCCTTTTATAATACTGAGCTTGAAGAAACAATCGGACAAGTTTATGATTATATAATGTCTTTTTATGCATTTATCCATATTGTTATCAGTTTCATAATGTCCTGTTTATTGAACACTTTGAAGCTCAATATTCCTGATCAGTTAGTGGATTTGTGTTGTTTTATTTTTGTGTTTCTGTTAATTGATTTGTTCTGTTGTTGTTTGTGTTGCAGCCAGAGGCCCCTGGCGCCTCATCAGTACACGGGCGCTCAGAAGAAGAGGATGATGGGGATCTGAACAAAGCTCTGGGCGTCCAGCGCTTTCAGCAGATCCTCAGCCCTGCTGCTGTCGTACCCGACGAGCAGCACCACAACTACCATGAGGAGGACATTGAATGTAAGTTCACAGAGGCTTCACAGTTGTTGTTGTTGTCAGCATCCATCCATAAGAACATGTGTCAAATTAAAAACAAAGATCTCTAAATGTTAACATGAGCAGCAGCTAATCTTGGTGCTGTGCTCTATCATCTCCGCAGACCACCGCCACTCCTCTCACCACATCCACCGACCTCTGTCCAAACTGCCCCCCGAGGGACGCAGGAAGAAGAGCAGCAAGAAAAGGAAGAAGGACAAAGATCACAAAAGCAGCCACGTTCCCAACAGCGGCCCCATAGAGGAAGGAGAGGATGAAGAGGAAGAGGAAGAGGAGGGGACGGAGACAACTTCTGCTCCATCTGACTCAGAGAGAGCCAAAGATGTGGAGGTAATCATTGACTTCATGATAGTCTTACAGTGAATCGGACTGTTTTTAGACTTTTGACACTGTTTTGCAGAATAAAAATATTTTAATATATTAACAGTTATGTTGATTATCAGTTAACCTGCTGATTATTGTCTTGATTAATCATTAGGCCTATTAAACAGCAGAAAAATAGTGAAACATTTCTGAGAGCCTAAAATAAACATCTTCAAATAGTTTTTTTTTTTTTCCTTTTGAGTCGTCAATTCAAGTTTTTCTTTTGTCCGACCAACAAAAAATAACATAACTATAAAATGTGTAAAACAAGAAAAGCTGCAAATCCTCACATCTGAGAAGCTGAAGTCAAATGTGCTTGATAAATGATAATCTGCAGTTGCTTGCTTTTATATCTTGGTTTTATGTATGCTCATATTGTCCAGTGAAAATGAGAGAGTCTGTTACTCCGGGCGGAAAGAGGGTCAAGGCGGCTGTTTTGCTCTTTTGATTTGCATTGAGATGTGGGTGAATGAGCGTTCAGGAATGTGCTGCAATACAAACGGCCACAGTCCGTGCTCTGATACCCGACCCGGTTGCTAAATGTTATAGCATTACCATATTTTCCTCCTATGAATATTTCAGTGTAGTCTTAATCATTCATCAGTGGGTTTAATGTTTGGCTGTTATTACGATACTCCACAAAACGGGACCAAATTTAACCCTGATCAGACTGTCACTACGCTGGACACAACTCTGCTTCCATCCAACTGCTCTTGCATATTTTCAAATATAATTTTGCTTCATCTTGTGTTCCACTTTCCCAAGTAGGTTATACATTTCTCGCTCTATTGTCTCTATGTTGTCCGTAGATTTATCCACATCCAGATATGAGTCCCTCCTCTTGAAGGTGATCTGTTTCTCCCATTTTCTGGGAAAGATCTCAGGCTTATTCTTCATGAGAAAACAACACATCATACTTCACTGTTCACAGGGCTGTTGTAGATTAGTTTGCCCACTGTTTGAATCTGATACCGGACATTCTTGGTTTGAATTTTGGCCTCATTGTCTGTTCTTACTGTAAGCAGCGCTCTCACACTCTGTGTTCCCTCCATAGTTCTTCGTTTCGGATGATGACCATGTGGCCAGTCGTGACAAAGAGAGCCCTCGCTCAGCCCGAGAGCTGGATATTGTGCCGCAGTGTGGTGAAGCAGCGGACACTGAAGATGGAACTTCCACAGAGTGAGTCAGGCTGAGTTCTTTGAATAAATAAATAAACAAAGAACAGAAAATGAAAGACTGCTAGGTTTATAATCACGCCGCAGTGATTGCATAATGCATGTTTTTGCCATGTCGCTGAAATGTTCTTACAGCTGCTCTGATTGGGTTAGACCACTCAGGCGCATGTCTTATTGGCCAGCGAGGTACACACTGTACGTTACCATGTCTCAGGCATCCAGTGGGCCTGCTGGGCCTGATCTGATGGACCAGTAATCCTCTCCTCAGAGACCCATATATCACCTCTCGCTCTAGACGACACAACACACCTCAGCTGCCCCAGGCTCCACCTATGACATTTACTTTTCCATTTCATGAGGGTTTAATCAGAGCTGGGGTAAAGCTGCTTTTACGCACTTTGCTCAATTTCAGTCTATTGCAGGGCAACGCAGTAACAGAGGATTTGTATCTTGAAAACATCCTGATAAAAGAGGAGGAAAGTTGAGGGGGAAAAAAGTTGTTTTTTGGGAAAAAACTTTAAGAAAAAGTTTGGAAAACTGATACTGGAAGGACGGTGAGTTCATTATGTTTATTTTAAAAGTACTTTGAAGGATTTGTCTGTCTACTTTTTACATTTTGTTTAGTATTTAAATTGTAAAAGATGCATGTTTGACCTGCGAGATGCAAGTGTATCGTAGGAGCACCAGTTGAAGGGTCTAATACTGAAGTGCAGAGGTACGATTCCTGCAACATTCAAATGATTATGTGTTAGGGAAAGAAATAAATTAACTACAAAGAAGAGCAATAAATGCTGTGTTTATGCTTTTAAGGCATGCAGTACTTTGTGAGAATTCATCTTTGTTCTGTATTATTTCTAACTTGATATTTTTGTGGAAATTAGGTTATTCACCTTAAGAAAAATAACATCAAAACAAATTCTGAGCAACAGCTTTGTGTTGTTTCTCTGCTTTTATCTAGTAAGCCGGTCTCATCCGAAACTTCCAGCCCCTCTCCCCAGTCGGGGCCACCTGAACACATACCACTGGCCCGGGTGTCATCCGCCAGCCGCGGCTACGACCTGCAGGAGCGCCGGCGTACGGGCAACATGACTGGTGCCGAGCAGGCAAAGTACCAGCGTATCCCCACTGATGAGAGTGAGGCTCAGACACTGGCCTCCGCTGACCTGGACGGCATCAAGAGTGAGTACAGATAATTACGCTTTCATAAAAATTGAATTGAATTTTCTGCCTCAAATGGTCTTTAAAGTAATTAGTCTGGCGTCTTGCGAGCAATCCCGTACCAACAATGAGGGCATTTTATAAAATAGGTGACTTTCATTCAAAATCAACCCCTGAAATTACATAATAGGCATGAGTGTGTTTGCTTTTATTTTTTATTACGTTATGTTATTATTTCTTGTTGTGTGTTTTTCTGTGGAATTTTGATGATGATTTTATGTGAAATGTGTTGTTGTTTTCAAAAGCCTTTGTGCTTTGTGTATTGTTTTTTGTTTTGTTTTGTTTTTTTCATCCATAATCAATATTTTTGTATTGATAATGGATCACATGACTACTTGAATGTGAAAGAAGTGACAGCGAAATATCACTCAACTCTGAGCTCCACCTCAGCTCCACTCAATATGTTACTTGTTTTGGGGGCCAAAAACACAGAGTATGCTAGCTGCTAGCTGCTAGCTGCCTAAATCATGGTAGTTGTTTGCCTGTCACAACAGTTTTTCCAGCATGTTTGACTTTCTGATGGGGTTTTTGTTTATTTTATAATTTTCAATAATTTTTTATAACATTCATTCATT
This sequence comes from Seriola lalandi dorsalis, assembly GCF_002814215.2. Taxonomy (NCBI): domain Eukaryota; kingdom Metazoa; phylum Chordata; class Actinopteri; order Carangiformes; family Carangidae; genus Seriola; species Seriola lalandi. The sequence goes on from NW_019524913.1 coordinate 762,228, forward strand.
ACTTCTTCATTGTTGTTGTGGGTAGACAGCAACTATAATGAAGTCTTGGCTTTGTTGATGCCCGGATTCCTCCAGAAACATCAGTGCTAGGGCGGGAGCCACCTTGAGTCCCTTCTACAATGCAGTCTGCTCCCCGCTGCCCTGTGACGTTCCCGGGCCCCTGGCCCAGCGTGGGGTTGTGTTCAGGGCCGGGGAGATTTACGTCAGGGAGCTGACCCCTCAGCGAAGAGCAGCAGCTTATCAGAGATTGTGGCAGACAGGCCTACATTATTAAATTAGCCGTTCCCGCTGTCAGCTGAGGCCCTTGGATTCAGGCCCAAGCCATCATGGTAGCTAAACCTGGATCTGAGTCCAAAAGCTTTAATATTTGGTGGAACGAAATAAGGGGTTGAGTCGACAAAGGGGCAAACTGAAGAGGCTGCGGATTGAGGTATTGGCTTGATATTGTCCAGATATTTGGTCATTATGAGGCTTTGTGACATAAGAGTCGAGCCTCCCCGCAGGTTCCTCACCAGTTATCCTGTGTCTTCTTTTATCTGCTTCCCGCCACCGTAAATCATCCTGGGAAAAGTCTGTCTCTGGCTGCTGCTCAACAATAGGAATTATTACAACACTGTCCCTCCCCTTTTGTTCGACCTGAGCAAATTAACACCCCTCCTCACTGATGCATTCTGATAGTTTCAGCCCCTGCAGGGTCAGACACCGGTCAAGTAATTGCAACTTTTTCCGAATTGTCAAAACTTTAGCACAAGTCACACACTCCGGTTTGAGCAGCAAGAGGGTCACGTAGTCAGATGGCCGTGCCAGCACTAACCCAACGCCCACCACGCACCCTCCTCTTCCTTCCACATGCCACTCAGGCGCCATTTAACTCCAGGATCTGCCCCAAACTTCACTCACACACAAGTGAACACATCATGGAGCGACTTGGCAATGGACCTGCTCAGCAAGAATTGAAGAGATTGTGCAAGTTAAGCTAGAATGAAGAGGGATAGCAGCTGAAATTCATTGTTTTGTCGACCAGAACCACCTTGGTTTTCAGATAATGAGTGAAAACATTGATGAGGACTCTCAAAAGCTTCACTGTTTGTTACGTAGGATTTACAAGCGGTGATAAAGGTAAGACCAATGGTATTCATGAAGGGATTTTTTTCTTACTCGCTTTCTTTCTCTTACACTTCTAATGATGATAGTGCCAGCAGGTCCATTGATCTTTGAACTTATAACACCTGATGGGACCATTTCTACTCACACTGCAATCCAGTGTCTCTCTCCACATCCTTTTCAATGTGTGGTGTGCTGCCAGCATGAGTAACCCTACTCTTTGCTGTGGGACCGGCGAAACAAAAGCAAAGTGGCCGGGTCCTCTGTGACTTGATGGGCTGAGATTTGACCCCAGGGTGAAACGCGTCGCAGGGCTGAAGGCTGCAGAAGCAAACTGTAACAACCTGTAAACTGTAAATTATCTGCAGCATTTGAACTTTTATTCAGTGTGACTTGGATGTCATGTTTACTGAATCCTCTGTGCAGTTTAAGTTTTTTTGAAATGGCCATGAAGTGTAAAAAATACTTTCTCCACTGTCTCCTCTGAACTGTATTCTTCAACACTCGTCTCCTCTTTGCTCCACCAGGTCATCGGTTTGAAGATGTTCCCGGCGTGCGCAGACACCTGGTCAGAAAGAGCACCAAGGGACAAGTGGTGCACATTAGTAAAGACCACAAAGAGCCGACCACTCGCAGTCGCAAGCAGGACCGAACCCCACATGAGGTGAACATTACTCACTCAGACAAGACATGAATTACTTAATGTCAGCTACTGCAGAACTTGGTTGGATTTAGCCCCTTTTTTAAGATTAATCTGTGTTTCAATTCATTTTGGCAAAACGATACTTGAGAAAGCGTCATTAAAGAGGTTTACTGGGTTATTGATAGACATACAGCACGGGGATAGAGTCACATTAAAGGGTTAATCTGTGAAAATTCCAAACTAAAATTGCAAAGATGTGATTAATTGTTTGATCTATTAAATATCAAAAAATAATAATAAAGAGTTAGTTTGTGGCAGTTTTCCAGAGCCAAAGGGTGGTATCATTAAACCAACGATCCAAAATCCAAAAATATTCGATTTACAAAGACATGAAACAGACACATTTCCTAAGGATTAATTTACTGATTGATCAGCTGATGAAGAAAAAAAGTCTAACTTGCTGATGTTTCCTGATACTGCGTATGATTTCTTTATCTGAGAATGAGAATCATACCCTAAGACAAAAGCTTGTTAATATGGTCAGTAAAATGACTGACTGTAGTCCGATGAAGCCCGGTGGGAAAATGTCCCATATTTGTAATCTTTATTTTCTGCTTCACATTCAGTCTAATTGCCTTAAATATGACCATAAATCCTGGGAAATGCCTCCCCTCTTTTCCTCTGTCAAAGTTAGTGCAGCCCTGTCTCTTTTGTGGATGGGACAGGGAGGGAAGAAGGCAATTAAAAATGAATGAAAGAGTTCTTTCCTTTCACACGCGGAAAGGAAAAAAGAGGAGAGAGAGGAGCTTAGGTAACCAGACACCGGGAGCTCCTGAGAGAGGCAGAGTTATGTTTTATTAACACACACACACACACACACACACACGCACACACACACACACACACGCACACACACATTGTCATACAGCGCTTTGAGCCCCCAGCAGCCCAGGTAAACAACAGGTCCCTGTCAGGTGTGTGTGATGAGGAAGAGTTACCTATGGGCATGTGTGTAAAAGTGAGGGTCCCATCCTTTGTGCCGCAGTCGATTGTATCAGTGTTTGAGTCCTCTCCTGCACCGTCTCGCTCCTCCAGTCGTTACCCGTGGTTCTGTACCGCTCTGTCTCGCGGCCAGAAGGCATCATGCTGGACATGGACTCCGGTCAAATGGCTCGGTACCAGAAGGTGAGGCTGGGTGACCGGCCAGAGTCAGGTTTGACTCGTGTGAGCGTGATTTCACAGGCATGCAGCAGGTGTATAATGGCACATGATGGCAAAATAGGGGATTTTCCAGCCTGTTTTTTTTTTTTTTCCACTCAGGACTTGACTGACCTGCATGGTGTTCAATTAATAACCTGTTAACAGATACTTGATGCTGAGAGAGCTGAGAAGTGCACAGCAGAATATTGTCTCTCTTCTGTGTTTTTAGTCTGAGGTTTTTAAGATGCCATCACCTGTTTTTATGTGTTTTTATCTAAGTTGAACATCTAAGTAATAACATGGAGAACATCTCTCTTTTGTGTTGAGTGAATTTGAATAAATCAGCTGGGATCCCGGTAAGCATGGAGTCTGTTTTCTGATGTTGCAAAATGCTCCACTGAAGCCAATGCTGCTAAACCAAGTTTGATTGTTTCAACCGGCGAAATGCAAATTGCTTTGAATATTTGGCTGATGCTGAACGTGCATGTTTGGTTTGAACAGTGTGGATGCTCTCTGCCATATCTCACCTCCACCTGTGTGTGTTCTTGTGCGACGTCTCCAGGTGTTTGTCGAGCTGAACGAGCTGACCATGGACAAGAACCAGGAGATGCAGTGGAAGGAAACGGCTCGTTGGATCAAGTTTGAGGAAGATGTGGAGGAGGAGACGGACCGCTGGGGGAAACCTCACGTGGCTTCTCTGTCTTTCCGCAGTTTGCTTGAGCTCAGAAAGACCATCTCGCACGGTAAGAAAGACAGGCCGAGTTAAAGTGTGCACACATCATTTTTAACGCCAAAAACTCAGTGATCCAGCTCACAGAGTCCTGAGCTCAGTGTGTGTCTGTTCGCAGGTGCGGTGCTGCTGGACCTGGACCAGAAGACCCTGCCTGGCATCGCCCACCAGGTGGTGGAGCAGATGATCATCTCTGACCAGATCAAAGCTGAGGACAGAGCCAATGTCCTGAGAGCTCTGCTGCTCAAACACAGGTGACCTGCGGAATCAGTCTAGAGTTGAGACGATCAGTCGATTGATTGATTAGTCGGTCGACAGAAAAATATTTGCTCCTATTTTTTGCTATTGCTAATCGATCAATCATTTTCGCCATGTTTCAAGAAAAATTTTTGAAAAATTGCCATATGTTTTCAAGATTTGTTTGCTTTGTTTGTCAATTATTGAAATCTGTATATTTGGGGTTTTCTGGACTTTATGGTGAACAAAAGTCATGGTCATGTCTTCACCAGTGAACAGTTGTAACTGTGGGTTTGTAGGAAGAAGTGTTTGTTCCAAAACAGAGAGTGATGAGAGGTCACAAGTCACATTTACTAATTTTAAAAGGTCAATTTGTGCTGTGGGGAGTAAAAATCATACTTTTTCAGATAATTATTAATTTGCAAAACAACAGTGTGCATGTTGACGCAGGGCCACACTTTGACTTTCAAAACTAATACTAGTTCAAACTATTAATTATTGCCAATTAAATGTTTGCTTCTCGAGTAGGAGGATAACCAGCTGTTAAACTATCTCTACTACTCTCTCGCTGCTGCGCACTTCCTGCTACTAGGTGGCTTCATGCCTGGTCACTTCCTCTCTTCCTCCTGCTCACCCTCTCTTTGCCTCTCCCTACCTCCCCTAGTCACCCGAGCGATGAGAAAGAGCACAGTAGCCCCTTCCCCAGGAACATCTCCGCTGCCAGCCTCGGCAGTCTGATGACACACCACCACAGTGGCAACCACACCCATCAGCCAGAGCCGTCTGTCACCGACCCGCTCATGGGCACCGTCCACGCGGTGGGAGAAACGGAAACGCGCATCGACGTGGAGAAGAACGAAGTACAGGTCAGTCTAGTGCTCGAGTGTTTTCTTTGAAAAATCACAAATACATGTATCTGTCTTCATCCTGATTTCACTTTCTGTGTTTGTGCCCGTTTTCAGCAGAAGGAGCCGAACTTGGTGCCCGGTATGCATCGGTCCAAGTCCAAACATGAGCTGAAGCTGCTGGAGAAGATTCCTGAAAATGCAGAGGCCACAGTTGTCCTTGTGGGTAAGTTGCTAATGCCTTAAAAGCCATAAAAGACCCTAGTTTGAAGACAAGCTACTACTTGAATCACACCTGAATCACTTGTGTTCCTTCATCTTTCACTGACTATCATGTGCCGCTGTCTCCTAGGCAGCGTGGACTTCCTGGAGCAGCCCACCATGGCGTTTGTGCGGCTGCAGGAGGCGGTGGAGCTGGAGTCTGTCCTAGAGGTCCCCGTGCCCGTCAGGTTCCTCTTTGTTCTGCTGGGACCCCCCACCACCAGCATGGACTACCACCAGATAGGACGCTCCATCTCCACGCTGATGTCTGACAAGGTGGCGAAAGATTTTTTCGTTTTTTGGTTTTAAAATGTATTATATGAATACAAAACCCAAATCACTACATGACAGTAACATATTGATTTTATTAATTACATCTAAAGCACAAAAAGGAATAAGATAAATATAGAGTAGATTCCCACACTTTGCTTATATTTGTGGCTGAATTTCCTTCCAGCAATTCCACGAGGCAGCCTACCTGGCGGACGACAGGCAGGACCTGCTGAACGCCATCAACAGCTTCCTGGACTGCAGCATCGTGCTGCCGCCGTCAGAGATGGGAGGTGATGAGCTGCTGCGCTCTGTCGCTCGCTTCCAGAGGGAGATGCTGCGTAAGAGGGAGGAGCAGGGCGTCAAACTGATGGCCAAAGAACCCAAAAGCCTTGAGGAAAAAGGTAAGTGTCTCCTTGTGGCTTTATCAAAAGGAAATTTTTCAACTTTTTTGTTACATGACTCATTTAATAATCTGCTTTTCCCTGTCACCCAGAGGCCCTCCTCACACCTTCCAAAAAGTCAGACGACCCTTTACAGCGCACAGGACGCCCCTTTGGAGGACTGGTACGAGACGTGCGGCGACGTTACCCGAAGTACATCAGCGACTTCAAGGACGCCCTGAACAGTCAGTGCATGGCCGCTGTTATCTTCATCTACTTCGCTGCCCTGTCTCCGGCCATTACATTCGGAGGCCTGCTGGGTGAGTCGCACGTATGAAACTAGAGAGTTGAACCACTGTGTAAAACTTAGTCTCGTGTGTCAAATCCCTTCATGTTTTTGTAATGGTAGTTCAATTAACAGTCTATTGAGGAAGCTCTAAAGCCTGTTTGTGTTCACTGTGGTGTTGATGACTTGTGTGTGTGTGTCTGTCGCTAGGTGAGAAGACGGAAGGCCTGATTGGTGTCTCTGAGCTGATCGTGTCGACAGCGGTGCAGGGCGTGATCTTCTGCTTGCTCGGAGCTCAGCCTCTGCTGGTTGTGGGCTTCTCCGGACCACTGCTAGTTTTTGAGGAAGCCTTTTACAGTGTAAGTTGATGAACAGTAAATCAACGAGTGTCTCCACATAATAACAACAGCCTAAAGTTGAAAAATCTAGTTGAGATACTTGCTGTTTGTGCGGCATCTGCTCATAAGTAACGTTTAATGCTCCTGTGTTTTCACAGTTCTGCAAAGCGAACGAAATAGAGTATCTAACTGGTCGCGTCTGGATCGGGTTTTGGCTCATCATCATCGTGATCGTCACCGTGGCCTTCGAAGGCAGCTTTCTAGTCCGCTTCGTCTCCCGCTTCACCCAGGAGATCTTCTCCTTCCTCATCTCCCTCATCTTCATCTGCGAGACCTTCATCAAGCTTGGCAGGGTACACCAGAGACCTGAAATAACAACTCCTGATTACAAAAACTTTTTGTTGGCACGCTGGGGGATTACATCCCTGACGCTAAACTGAACAGACTAATCTTTGGACAGTATTCAAAAGTCGGGGTTGAAATGAGTATGTTTTTCTAACAAGTGCACCTGAAATCTTCTGTGTTTGACTGGCCTTGAAAATTAAATGGATTGAGAGTTAAACTATTATCCAGGCTTATGGTGCTATTTTTAGAGTTGTATGGCACAGGCTTGACGGCTGCTTGACCACGGGCTAATTTCATTTTCCAGAAAGTGTGGTTGTGCAACTTTAAAAAATGTGATGCATAATAATCATGATCCTTATCAATTAATCATAAAAAGTAATCACAGCAGGTTTCTATATGGGCATAAACGTGTGTGTGTGTATTCACCAGTAAAATATTGTGTATTCATTTGAACCCTCTGTGTCCTCGGGCAGATTTTCAAGGAGCACCCACTGAAACGCTGCTCCCTTGACAACAGCACAGTAGGGGAACACTTCAACGGGACGCACAGCAATCAAACCCAGAATACGCCGCTGGTCCAAGGCCAGCCCAACACGGCGCTGCTCTCTCTGGTCCTCATGGCCGGAACGTTTTTCATCGCTTTCTACCTGCGCAAGTTCAAAAACAGTGCGTTCTTCCCTGGAAGGGTAAGGAGCTAAAATCACTTTAAAACATCAGCCCCGCAAAATTAACCTCTATATTTTATATTTCATCCTCCTGCCATCATCACATGAAGGATACATATTACCGATTATATCATATGATCTAAAATCCTCAAGCTGACGAAACAGTCGCACTGCAAAGTCTGTTTAGTAGCTGCTTTATGCATTTTGTGTTGAGTTAACTAGTTTTCATGGACAACTTTAAATGACTAGTTCAACATTTTGGGAGATACAAAAACAGTGTGAAACATGTTAATTTATTTATATTTTTTAGAGGTGCTGTTCGAGTCTGGCTAACTGTTTCCTTCTGTTTCATACCTCCTTGTACCGTGTTTAGTTTCGCAGGGTGATTGGAGATTTTGGGGTGCCAATTGCCATCCTCATCATGGTCCTGATGGATTACAGCATAGATGACACATACACACAAGTAAGACTCAAAAGACTGAATCTTTATGTAAAATACTCGACCTTTGACTTCAGGTTTGCTGTAATACCAAAGACTCACAATACAGACATTCATTATCCCGTCATACTCAGTCCTGTCTTCGTCCTCCGTCTAGAAACTGAGTGTTCCCAGTGGTTTCTCTGTGACGAGTCCCGACAAGCGCGGCTGGATCATCAGTCCTCTGGGTTCGGACGGTAATTTCCCCATCTGGATGATGTTTGGCTGCTGTTTGCCCGCTCTTCTGGTTTTCATCCTCATCTTCATGGAGACACAGATCACCACGTGAGTAACCCTGCAGAGTATCATCAGGACAACACGTTGATACAGAGATGTGTGTTGTCGTGACATCTTAAAAAGGCATTGAGACACAAACCTAAAATTCACAATGTGGTTTGTGTTGATTCATGAGTTCACCAAACCTGACTGATTTACCTCAAACCTAATATTACCACAGGTTTCATTCCAGGATGTTTTACAATAGTTTTATAGAGAATTGTTGTTGTATTTTGACTACCGGTAATTATCTTTTTAAAACAGTTATTACACAAAAAAAATTATTTTTGATTATAAATTGCTATAAAATTCACAACTTCCGAACTATTGTTGTGTATAGAAAAATGAATGACTCTGCGTGAATGGCTGTAATCAATAGAATATCATTACATTTTTACCGTTGCAGTATAAATATTGTGCTATTTGTTTTTGTCTGTATCACTCTGCACTGCAGTATTTTGTGTTTCTGATTTGCATTGTGCACAATATTGATGGAAAACAGGGTTTTAAAGAGGGCTTTGATATAAAAGAGCTCACATACTCGATCTGTATATAGTCTAAATAAAATAAGAAAAGAAAATCTAGTTATCAAGGCAAACTCACCTCTGGCTGACTCGCCCAAACCCTGTTGTTTACGTACGTGTGACTTCCTGCAGCCTGATAGTGAGTAAGAAGGAGCGGATGCTGGTGAAGGGCTCTGGTTTCCATCTGGACCTGCTGCTGATCGTGGTGCTGGGTGGCAGCTCGGCTCTGTTCGGCCTGCCGTGGATGGCCGCGGCGACTGTCCGCTCAGTGACCCACGTCAACGCCCTCACTGTCATGAGCAAGGCCGTCGCCCCCGGAGACAAGCCTCGCATCCAGGAGGTGAAGGAGCAGAGGGTCACTGGGCTCCTGGTCGCCATCATGGTTGGTGAGTGGCAGACACTGAAAACATTACTGCTCTTTTCTTTAGCGCCTGTGAAAGTGCATTTTCCTGCATCCTATGTTCATTTTGTTGTTGACCCTGTGCCCTCCTCCCTCCAGGCATGTCCATTGTAATAGGTGACCTGTTGCGTCAGATCCCCCTGGCTGTGCTGTTTGGTATCTTCCTCTACATGGGTGTGATGTCTCTCAATGGCATCCAGCTGACGGAGCGCATGATGCTGCTGCTTATGCCACCAAAGTATCACCCTGACCACACATATGTACGCAAGGTGAGACGCACAAGGAATTTATATACTGTATATAAAAATAAATACAAGTAAAGAGCAAGTCCAGAGATTCGAGAAAACCTGTAACGTGTAAATGTTGGACATTTTTCTTGATAAATAACTTAAAGGGGTAATTAAAGGGTTAAATATTTTTTTCATTATGATTGAGCTACATCCTTGCATCACTTATTTCTCATATCTCTGTTTCTCATATCTCACCTACATGCTGGTTTTGTTATTTTTAATAAAGGATCTCTGTTTCCTGCAGGTCCGTACGCTGCGGATGCATCTGTTCACCTGCATCCAGCTGGTGTGTCTGGCGGTTCTGTGGGCTGTCATGTCGACACAGGCGTCTCTGGCTTTCCCCTTCGTGCTCTTACTCACCATTCCTGTCAAGATGTTCCTGCTGAGCCGCATCTTCACCGTCAGAGAGATTGCTTGTGTACGTTAACCACAAGGGGGCGCAATATGCTACTTTATACCGCCGCACCACTACCCAGGCAGCAGCATGCAAAAGTGGAGAAGTCGTGAATACATTTATGTACAATACACTTTATACAATGTTTTTATCTGTTTTTAACTGTGATGTCTCTCTGCCTCCTTCCAGCTGGATGCGGACGACGCAGAGCCAAAGTTTGATGAGCGCGAGTGTCACGATGAGTATTCAGAGATGCACATGCCTGTGTAACCCACGACAAGCCCTCACATTACCACTTCAGTCCTCTTAGTGGACACCAAAATCTGTCACTCACAACCACTGACATCTGGGATGCAGCGATAGAGTCCCTCCAGCTTGAAAACACTCACAGAAATTTGATGCCACATCACTGTGCACCACCGGCCTTCTTCATCATCCAGACATGAACAGTTCATTACGTCAGAGCTGTGGTTGTTTGTTACTTGGGTCAAACTTTTCACTATTTAAGTAGCTTTTTATCATATTGTAGGAGGCTTTTCTGATGGTTAGCAGCACTTTGTGGAACAAACAATGAAATCCTACTGTGGAGCTCAAACTGTTGTTAGTGTGTGTACACCCATAATATACTTTTTAAACATATATTTCAGGGGACTAGAGATTCCAAATCATGTGATGTGATCTCAAACTCAAAATTAAATGCGATAACAGTAGATAGATTTGCGACACTGATTCATTTTTAGCCCTGAAAGGTTGCTCTGATTCACATTGAATATGTGGAGGATATATGGGATACATTCCTTTATATTGTCATGCGTATAGTTTTTGCTATTCTGGTTTGTCGCTTTTTCCATGTTTTAAGCTCACCAAGCGCCTTATGAAGGAAATTAAAAGGTATGAGAGGTGTTTTTCTTTCCTCATTCTGTCTTAATGTAGACAGCTGATCACTTTACCCGCCTCCTAAAGCTAGTAGCACTTTTAAGACACCAAATCTGAACAATGACTGTATTTTATGAAATCATTTTATCTGCTTAGCGTCCTCTTAAATCCCTTAAATCTCAGTGTTGCTTTAGTTTGCTTCTTAAATATCTGTCTTTGATTGATTTTTAGCCTTTTCCTTCTTTAACCATTCATTTATTTGTACTCCAATGCAGCAGCTTAGACAATAGTTAGGCTTTTATGTCAACTTCTGTGCTTGTAGTGAATTAAGATCACCAGCAGAGGGAGATCTTGTAGGACTGTGATGAAGATGTACCCCCCAAAAAAAAAAAAAAAAAAACAGTATATGAAAAGCAATTTCTCATTACACTAATGCCATTATGTCATGTTTCTAATCATGACACATTTTTGTAGAAGAAAGACAACACGGTGGCATATTAAATATACTCTAAATGTCTCCACGCACATGCTTAGGGCACTAATGTACTGATGTAGAGTTTGTTTTGAGGTCTCACTTGGTGTGGTTGGTTTTATTGGGAATCGCTGTAATTTATTGGTTTCTTTGTGCCAAATCATGTCTCATGTAAATAGTTTTATGGTCAGAACAATAAGCTGCAGTTCAGTCATCTCAAATCTCCTAACTGTAATGTTTGTGAAGAAGTTTCAACCTAATTAACACATTTTTCATAGTATAACATTCCTTGGTTTATCACAGTTTTGCTTAGTAATTTAAAAAAACGTCTTTTTTTCTTTTTTTTTTTTTGGTCATCAGCTATCTGTGTAAACATTTCATTCACACTCGTGAACTTGGTCGACCAAATTTCCACACGAGCTGTGTAGACAATCTCAATATTCATGCATTACTGAGAATGAAGGCTTTTAAAATATATATATATATATATATATGTAATTTTTTATGTCATGTTGTATCAGTGTGACATGGATTGGTAAAAGCTTTGACTCTGTCAAATTAAATTTTTGTTCCTCTGTTACTCTCAAGTTCGCATCTCAGACACTGTCTTCCCCTCTGAACTGCCCCATCTCAGCCTGACTGTTGCTGTGATCTTGTGCCTGTTCGGTGTCACAAAGTTGCACAAAATCAAGTGCCTGTGGGACCATGAAGTGATCAGCTCCAAGTGTCTGTTGTGTTTGTAAGGGCAACACACGTCGTAATAGTTTGCACTTTTGAGACGCTCATAAATCACGAAACGAACATCTCTCCCTTATTTATCTGTTGCAATATGAAGCATTGTTGCTGTTTTTTGAAGATTTGTCACAGTATGTCACAGAACCTATTTTTTTCTAATGTACACACACATTTGGCTGCATCATGGCCATGACAATGAAGGGGATATTTATGAGAGTCAAACAGTGGAGTACAATGTCAAGTTTTATGTCTGCTTATTGTGCCTGTGGATGGGAGTGATGGTTTTCTGTGTGCGTCAAAGTATTTGTCAAAGTCGTGAAATGCTGATATGATATGTTGATCCATTTCAGAAGCAATACAAAGTCTGAGAGGCTATTGCTGATGTTCCCTTGTACAATAATGGTTCAAATATTGATGACAAATAAAAGTTATTTTCTATTTATCCTGGTTGTTGTTCTATTGTAATGTTCTCAATGTAAAATAACTTGAAAGATGGCAAGGCAGCAAGCATTACTTATATAGCGTGTTTCATACTCGAGGCAGTTTTTAAGTACTTTAAACAAACTTTATAAGGCTGTAAAAAAAAATAAAGTGAACATGCTAGTTGCTCTGTGAGGCTGTACAGTGGTGCTTTGAGCTAAATGCTAACGTCAATATGCTAACAATGGCAATGCTAATTTTCTAACATTTAGCAGGTGTATACGTCCTAATTTAGCATGTTAGCATGCTAAAATTTGCAAATCTAAAATACAGCTGAGACAAGGGAATGTCCATAGTTTTGCGGGTATTTAATCATAAAGTGTAGGAAAATGTAGATGTTGACATGATAATTGAAGTTTGAAGCATGTAGAGACGGAATAAAACGTGACCAAGAACTGAACCCTGTGGAGCCCCATACAAAGTCTTGTATTGTGTAGTGATGAACTTTCCAATAGAGACAAAAAAATGTATATTCTATAAATAAATTAAAGTAGTTTAGGAATGGTCTCCTTAGTCCCACCTATTTTTCCAGCCTATCCAACAACATTTTGTAATTCCCTTTATCAAATGCAGCACAGATATAAGTCTGGTTTCCATCTAAGCTGCACAGAATTAAAAACTTGTAGCAGGAAGAAAAAAGATGTAGAAGGTGGAAGTTCTCATGTTGACACTGGAGGATCAACACTGAGGCAAGACCAAAAGAAGTAACTCTCTGTCTCCAAATGGTTTCCTCCCAGTAAAAAGAGGGCTGGATGTTCTGCCCTGGAAAACAGCACAGAGTGGGTGTTTCGTTGCACTGTCACACAACCCCCATTGTTACAGACACTGGAGTGAAGATGGCTGCTTTGTTGCTGCTGCTGCTCAGCGTCGGAGCTTTGTTTTTTTCCTCTAATGCACAGGAGGCTTACAATAGACTTCCTGAAACTTACAAGAAAGGAGTGGATCTGGCTCTGGAGAAGCTCAACTCTCATGCTGGAATCCAGCACCATTTTCTCTTCTTCAGAAGTGTTAGCAAGTCAGACATCGAGGTATGTCTGTTTCTGTTTTTACAGAATCATTGTTTACAATCTGCTGTTAGCTCATAATTTGGGAGGTTTCCTGTGATTAACGGTTAGCAATAATAATGATCCCAGAAGAAGCTCTAATCATCAAAGAATGAGGTGATTTCATCAGAAAAAGACCCTCATGGGGAATTTTTGTGAGTTGCCCAGATCTAACCCTCCCTCTCTTTCTCCTCAGTCTGGCTTTGATGTGAGCTACATTTACCACCACTTCCTCCTTAAAGCCACCAAATGCCCAAAAGGAACAGTTGATTCCACAGCGTGCAAGTTCAGAACAGACAGAGTAAGTTGTGTCTGATTTCGAGCTGTGTTACTGAATTCAAAGATGGAGACTGCGAGAGCGACTCCCTGTCCTAACTTGCTGCTTTGTTTTTGTTCATTCATGCAGCCGCTGGTTGACTGTGCAGTCTGTTACAAAATGTTTGGAGGAGAAATTGAACAACTGCCCAAACCATACATTCACTGTATCCACAGACCGGCCCTGACAGAGGTTAGTCTGTTCCTCTTTTGCTTTACTTACAGTCTCTTCTTGTGTCTCATGTGATTTCAGTCTCTTCTATTATAAATACCAAAACCACACTGCAAGAATTTCTGACATGTTTCTCCCATTTTTCATCTGAATGACAGGAGATGAACGTGGAAAGAATAAATCACTGCAACAGAATGGGTTACAGCAGTGGAGCTCCAACTCTGCTGGCATCAATGGGGTCTCAGTGAACACTTTCTTTTTGAATTGACTCGTTGTAGCCGGAATCAGTTACTTACATTCTTGTTTATGTGTGAACCTAAGCTCATTAGTGTTTTTAATATTGTTTTTCGTAGTGTGGCCATTTTTATTACATTTTAGTGAGATTTGTGTAACACATCTTCGGTCATTTGTTGTTTATTCTGTGCTAATCTGTTAGACTGTTGACATGTTCACACAAAATAATAATAAAGTTTAATTTTGTGAACGATCGACAGTTGAATGAATTGGGTACTTTGATGTAATTTGACTGAAGTGAGTATTTGAAAGCAAGCAAAACCCTATTGGCATTTGCGGTAGCACTCCATGGTCCATCTTGACTTCCTCCTAAATTATTTAAGGCAATGACCTCATCTTTCCCCTCTTCCAACAACAGCAAAAGTAGTGTTTCTTCATACAACTTGCATGATCTAAAGGTGGTGTGGCGTAGTGGTCTAAGCAGGCGCCCCATGTGTAGAGGCTACAGTCCTCGCTGCAGTTGGCCCCGGTTCGAGTCGACCTTTGCTGCATGTCATTCCCCCTCTCTCTGCCTCCCCATTTCCTGTCTCTCTCTACTATCCTGTCCAATAATGGCACAAAAGCCCTAAAAAATATACAAAAAAAAAAAAATATTGAATATTTCACAAAATAAGTCCCAAATATTAATATAAATTTCTATAACAGAAGTTTGCTTCTTCTTTCATCTCCCGTTAAACATTTAATAGCACCTCAGATTTATCCTTTGACCCCTTAGAGAGGCCCGATTCCTAGTCTGGGAACCACAGGTTTAATCTACTGAACTGGTAAAACAAGCTCCACCTCAACACGCTGCAACAAGTAAAAGAATGTATTAAGGTTATTGTATTTTTACACTTCAGTATTTACACTTTTACCTAAGTAGAAGTGTCTTCTTCCACCAACACCACTGGCTCATAAGGATCAACAGATGTTAAGATGTTAAGGAACAGATTGTTTGGGTCAGCAGTAACAAAAACTGTCAGTTTCATTTCAGTAACTGATTCATTAAACCAACCCATTGGCTGAATTCGAAGAAAAACTCAGTTTCCCATAAATGAGCTGCTTTCCTGTTAATGCAACAAGAGAGTTCATTCACCCACTTATTATTGGTGACATTTATATTTGTCTTGCGACCAAAGGCTTTTCCCTGCATGTTGAGCCTGTTTCCAGCAGTTGAATTACTAATCCAAGTTTCCATTGTTGTCACATCTAAGGATATGAGTAATTCTACCTTTGGCAAGCAGCTTTGATTGTGTGTTTTGTTAAGACAAGATTTATTCTGTGTCCCCCGGGGTATTATGGGAACCGGGGCATAACAAGTAAACATTTTGAGCAACGGGCCTGTCAGTGTGTTTAGTTTCACGTGGTTCTTCTGCAGCCATAATAGGACTTGTTTTGGACGTGAGCATTGATCCCTCAGGAAGAGGAGGGAGTGCGCTGCTGCTCTTCTCACACACACTCGGAGAAAGATGGCTGCTGGGTTGCTGTTGCTGATTTGTGCTGGAGCTGCGCTGTACTCTGCCGAGGCCCAGGATCCTTATAATGACCTGCCTGACAACTACAAGAGGGGAGTAGATTTGGCAATGGAGCAACTAAACTCCCATGCCGGGGTGCACCACCATTTCCGCTTCTTCAAAAGTCTGGAAAAGTCAGAAATTGAGGTAAATTTGGGATTTGATTGCTCCTGCCTTGAAGAATTAAGGCGGATAGATTTGTTTATTAAACGTGTGTGAAAACTTTGAATTAGAACATCAGTATTAGATTTATTTGTTTCATTATGACATTAATCATTGAAAACATTCATAGCAGCTTTACTTGACACAATGACATGAGATGACGCAGCAAAAGTCATAAGTTCTGAAAGTCTTCAGGAATGTATTTCATTAAAACTAAACAGTTAAATGGTCATTTATAATCTCAAAAAGAAAGAAAAATGAAAAGAAAATGGTTCTGGTGTTGATTTCACTTTCTTTGTCACTCTCCGCATTAAGAGTTTGGCACTCTCACTCTGCCTCTGGGGATATTCTGGTTCATACTTGTTTTCCCATCTGCTTCAGGTCAAGCTCGCTCTATGTCATTAAATGTCAGCATGTTCTGAGTTATAAGGTGTGTCTTAATTGGAGGAAAAAACACATTCCCACCATCGCTCACTCTGATACGGTCTGATAACGTGAAATGGCAGCGTTTATGGTTTTAATGTTGAAAGCTATCAGTTGTTGACTTAGAGAAAAGCCACTACTGAAATATACAACAGCTGCAACATGTCTATTAGGCAATGAAGACAAACATGAGCCGATGTCCAAAGCCAAAACCACTGAGGTGTGTCTTCAAGGGAAACATTTGGGAGGATGTGCTGATTAAAGAGAAAGATTACATTTCCACCATCGTTCAATCTGAGTGACTGATCTTATCAGTGCAACTTGGCAGCATTTATGAAGTTAAATTATTCATATATATCTATTTTATATACTAGACACTGTTGTAGACAAGAGTCAAAATCAGACAGGGAGGATGAACTCTTACTGGAATCATTTGGCGAACGCTCTGCTGATCTATGACACACGGCGCATATGGTTTGCGTTAACTGCAGTAACACAGCCTCTGGAAGATGTTTTCTTTTCTCCAGGACTTAGATGAAGCTGCAAAGCCATGGTTAGCTTGTGCATAATGTCCTGCAACAGTAAAAATGTTACTTTCAAGTACAAAAGTAGGTACCCAGTCAGCTTATAACATGGACAGCTGCATTATTTGACCAAGGGGGGAACTTGTCACACTGTGCGTCGTCCTCAGAGGATGAATCCTAATGACACTTGTCCACCACTGACGGGACATATCGATGTGTGAATGTAGATTGTACAGTAGCGCTTTGTTTTACAGGTCTGTCATTTCCGGGATATACAGGAAGTTTTCTAGAAAGAGTCATAATTATTTACAAATTATGGGGAAAAATGAATAAATAAATATTCATTCATAGTTCATTTATTATTGGAAACTTTACTCGTGCATGTATTTTAAATTGTATGCTTGATTGTAAACAACTTTTACACTTTTTCATGTCAGACTTTCAAGATCATAATAGCAATTAATTGTCAATTCAGGGAATTAATTGGGAGAATACTATTTTATTTATAATTAGCACCAGATTATTTGGTCTTTTCTTAGAAATTTCCTGGAAATAGTTAGAAAATTACTTGGAAATTAAGGAATAAATATTGATTGACTTAATTGCTTGATGTACATTAACATTTATTTTAATCTGTTATTTTGTTATTTATCCCTCTTTTTATTGTGTAAGTACAAATAGTTTTTTTTATCATTTTCCCAGACTTTCCTTATTTTATATTAAAAAGAATATCTGCTCTCTTGCAGGCTGGATTCGGTGCGCAATACCTTTACCACCACTTTTTCCTGAAACCCACCAAATGTCCCAAAAGAACAACAGACTCCAACCCTCAGAGATGCCCCTTCAGGAATGACAGAGTGAGCAAATGTCAAAAAAAAAAAGAAAAAAGAGAAGCATTCATTTCACAGTTATAAAAAAAGAAAACATCAACAGCATCCTCATGCTCTTAATGTGTTTTTATAATTCCTTCACAGCCACTGATGGACTGTGCGGTTTGCTACAAAACACTACAAGGGCAGATAGAGGCCAGACCCATGCCGTACATTCACTGTATCCAGAAACCGAGGCTCACAGTGGTAACGCTTCTCATGTTGTCTGTTTGCTGTGGTTTTAAAGGCCCTGTATGTGTGATTTTTATGTGGTTATAGAATATTTTTAATTACTCTGATGACATATCTTTGAAATGATAAATAAATAAATAAATAAATAAAAACTCATCATGCAAGCTCACGCTACACTGCACCTTTCTGCGTGTATGTTCTTAAATGTTAGAAACCGAAGTTTTGGGGAAAAAAACAAATGTGTGTTTTTACGCTTCTGTTTCAGGAAATGAGGACAACCAGGACGGAGCACTGCAGAAAAATGAGTTACAACAGTGGAGCTCCTACACTTTTGGCTGTGTCTACTGGCTAAATAAACTATTCAGACATAATATAACATAATAACATGCTTCATATAATAACCTGCTTCATAACACAGTATATCTGACAAAACACTCAAGAATCTATTAATCTGCTGCCTGCTTATTTGACTACAGTCTAATGAGTCTGACATGCTGAAATCTTCCATATCAAAGTGTCTGTTTGCAATGTTTTGTTATATTTTCCTACAATAATGCTGTGATAAACTAGAGTCGTCTCTGCTTGTAAAGTCACTGTACTACAGCAACACTGTAATAAAAAAAAAAAGAAAAGAAAAAGCTGATGTCATTTACTGTAATACAGGTTCATTTGTAATCGTCAAGAAAAGCTGTAACTCGCATTTATCCACGTCTTGTGCAGACGAGGGGGTAAGTGGGCGATGTGACAGTCCATGCAACCATGAAGTTGGTTATGATCCCAGTTATTGCAGTAATAATATCACGCCTTCAGCTCTACTCCTACAACTGACACCCACTTTTGATTTAAAACATCGCTCAGGTCAGAATTTGACAGCTGGACACAGGAAATCTGAGCCCCTTGTTACTTTCCACTATAAGACCAGCTGCAGACAGTATGAGGCGCCTTATGCAACATCATGTGAGCGTCTCGACGAGCAGCAGCCCGGATACAGACCAGAGACGTTTTCACTCAAAGTGGATTCCTCAGTCAAGCTTTGACAAACCTTAAATCGTCTGAAATGTACAAAACATCACACAGAAGTAAAACGTACATAAAAGGTAAAAAGGTGTGAAAAAACTTATTCTGGGTGGAAAAATAAATCACATCTTTTACTTCAGTGAAAATACCTTTATTAGAAGCACTTGTACAAACAAACGCAATCCAATACCATCCAATACTCCAATAATATCCACTTTTCCTCTTTCTGCAGAAGTCAGATGTACATGGAGGAAATGTTGCTCAGAATTGGGATGGGAAGACTTTAGATTTCACTTCCTCCAGTTGCAGCATGAGTGGTAAATTTAAGCTGACCCCAGAAAGGAGGAACACACTACACCTTATTTTGTACTATTCTCGATGCCACCCAGCAAAATCATTCTGACATTAAAACCGGCTTTTTACTTTAATCTTTAATTTGCAAAACCCCCCAAAAAGTGTAACTTGCACAGTAGTGGCCCCCAATGGCTGTGAGAGGTAACTGCATTATAAATTTGACTGAAAAATCTTTTAGAAATGGTTTTTAGAAGCTTTGCAGGCCTTTGAGAGAGCCAAGAGATCCAAGAGTCTATTTTTGTGCGAGCATGAAAGTAAAGATCCATTTTCCTGAAGAGCACGGAGCCTTTTTTCCTCACCCGGGCTGATCCGGCACTGTGGTTTGGCTATAGGCAATTTTGGGGGTTAAGACTGATCACACTTTTCGTTACTTGTCTCTGACCAAGTCCACAGTGCACAAGAGTTACATGCCCTACAAAAATGTGTTAATGTCAAAGTCTCCAGTAGATTGGCGTCTTTCTGCAAAGGCCAGATGAAAAGAAATGTGTGTTCACATTGTTCAAAATACAGGTTTGTATCCAAAACCCTGTTCACCTCTTTATGCTGTTTGGTTTTACAGTAACCTAACAGTCAGTGCGCTGTGTTGTTTGCTGCAAAACCCTGATAAACATGCTAGAAAACACCCCTAAGACTTATCCTTTGTTATCTTCTATCTCAGCTGTGAAATAAATGTCACAAAATCAGTACCGCGAATTTATTGCCACAACAGCGTTACACTACTTTCAACATTAAATTCCAAGTAACTGCTTGAAGGGGAAGGTGAAACTTGGTTCTTCGTCTAGTTTTGCTTCTTTATTTAGTTGTGCAATGTGTTAACAGGGTATTTTGCAACTAGACACAGAGAATGGTGAAAATAGAAAAAGAATTTACTTCACTACTACTACACTGGAAAGACAGATGACTGAATTTGCAGTTTCATCTATCCGTACACTCACAAAGCACTTTATTAGGAACACCTGTCGGCTGCATCTGCTTATTGAACCAATCAGCCAATCGATGTGGCAGCAGACAACATCAGAAAAGACCGTTGTTTGAAAGCCACAGCCTATCTGACTATTGGACCGTGTGAATCCCTTTATGGCTACAACTGACTGTCTTCTATCAGCTACTTCCAGCATAGTAATGAAACATGTCACAAAGAAAAAGTCGTCTCAAACTGGTTTTAAAACATGACAATGAGTTCAGTGAACTTAAATTGCCTCCACAGTCGCCACATCTGAATCCAAAAGAACACCTTCGGGATGTTGTAGGATGGGAGGTTGACTACGTGAATGTGCAGCTGACAAAACTATAGAAATGAGATGATGCAATCACGTCAACATGGACCAGAATCTTAGAGAAATGTTTCCAACATCTCTAAGTCCATGAAGAATTGAGGCTGTTCCTAATAAAGTGCTTGGTGGGTGTATACCAACCAAAAAATGTATAAATATTACATTCCTTAGCATTCAGTTTCCTTCGTGGATCTACAATAGATTTGTATCTTTCTACATATTGTCAATGTGTTTGAGAATTAAGTGGCAGCAGATGTAATGATGCAGACAAATGTTGAATTGTTGAGCCTCACCCTTTTTTGACATTACTCCAGAGTTCCAGATAACTAACCAAAGATCTGACACGCCTTATCACATTTCCTCCAATAAACAGAATCCATCTGCCACTCCTCCAACCCCAGCTCTGCAGATATATAAAGGATGTGACCAGCTCTGAATTTCACCTCCTTCACATCTGTTCACTGACCAACCGGCGTGAGACATTCAAGCCTGTAAGTACTTTACTCTTCTTTACTGACAGATTCATGCATTACTGCACGGGAGTAGTTTAATGGAGTGTCATTGCAGGATGCTGTTAAATCTGTTTATAGTTGTTAAATCTAGAAAATTACTACTAATTTGATGGAAATGCCAAATGTCTTTTGGCCTGACACATCAAATTTTATTTTTTTTACAGAATCATGAGTAAGAATTACTTGTCCAAAAATGATGAGCTCCGCAGGGGAGACTACCTGTTGTCCAACAACAATGAGTGGAAGGCTGTCTTCCAGGTGAGTAAATCAGACGTTTTGCATTTCAAAAGTTCATCAAAATCCTGATTCTGTTTTGGAAATAGCAGTTAAATGTCTGTTTCTGCCTGCAGGATGATGGTAACTTTGTCATCTATGGCTGGAAGCCTGTGTGGTCTTCAGACACTGCAAACTCAGACGCTGTCCGTCTGTGCATGCAGTCTGATTGCAACCTGGTCATGTACAACATGCAGGACACTCCCAGGTGGAACACAGATACGGCCAAATCCGTCGCCAACATGTGTCGCCTGCAACTGACCGACGGCGGCAAACTGCTGGTGTACAAGGAATGTGAGAAAATCTGGAGCTCTGATGATTCCAATGGCAAGAAATGATGGCTTATCGTGACACCGCAAAGCTCTTGAATTTGAGCGCTCTGCAAGTGAAAGTCATGCTTGGCTGCTTTCTATGAATAAACTTGCCTGTCATCCAACCTGACTTCCATTAAAAGCAGTTTTTCACAATGAAGAAATGTGTTTTTCTTGTCCTTGCACTGAACCGACTCATGGCTTTTATTCAGCTTCAGTATGTTCCACCTCTCAGCTCTTGCGAAGGCACAAAATGTGACTTTAGCAACAGTTATTTCACACACTGTACGTTGCATGTGCATTTTGAGCTGTCCCGGGCCGACATGTATCTTGTAATGAAGGTTTAAGAACTCAGATTCAAAATTACATGATATATGATGATTACAGCCAAATTTGAACAACGGCATCGTTAAGTTCATGGTGTGCAGTTTGCTTTCTGTGCCTGCTTCACATTTGCATTTTTGCAAAAAGCCAGATATGCAGAGTAGAAATACTTTATTAGCTTGTGCAATGTAGCTACTTAACACAGCATGTAAAGCATTTTCCCATTGTTTAATTCAGCAATTAAACATGATCTATGAACACGTCAATAAACATATTGCAGAACCCGAAACTTTTCCTTCACACTTTTCCAACAAGCTTTTAAGCACCACTATAGCTTGATTTAATGTTCAATTCATGGTTTAGAGCAAAGTCTGTCTCGAGAAAAACAACTGGCCAAAAGCAAACCAAATTTAGTTTTCTTTTGTAAGGACTGTGCAGCAGCACTGGAGCCTCAGATTCATGCACATAGGCAGGTGTAGAACCAGCGTGTATGTAAACCATGAGAAAATACAAAAACTTCATTATGGGCAATGAGCTTGTGCAAACAGGTACATCAGTTGCCTTTTTCTCGGTTTGATTATGAAGAATCCACCGCTTCACAAGAAAAGTAAATGCTTTTAAAGATAGGGGATTTAGAAGTATCAGATTATCTGTCTGAACATGCACAAACTTCATCTCTCGGCAGGTGAGCCAAGCAAGCTGTTAAGAGATTTCAAATAGATTTTAAATAATAAGGTAATTTTAGGATCTTTGAGTTCTATATTTGTTGTTTCTTGCTATTTGATTGGTTCTGGTTTGAATCAATCAGCCTGAAAACTATAAAATAACTGTTTTATTATGTATTTGTTACAAAATTAAAGTGCAACTTGATGATAATTAAACTGGTGGAAATTAAGCAACTTGAGAATGAAGGTTAATACTGTAGTGTATATAAAGAGTCTGGACTTTTTTGCTATCCAAACTTTTGTATGTGCTACATTATAAAACAACCAGGATGTAATTCCAGGTCTATAAATCCTACGAACTGCAAATGACCTGTGGCACCACATATGGTGCCGAGGAGGATCGATCAGTTGAAATGAAAGGAAATTATTGCAACTGCAACAAACGACCACAAGATGTCACACTAATCCCACTGTACCCACATGTGCCTCAACTTGTACACATCGACTTATGTTTACCTGAAACAGTTGCTCATGTAAAAACATTAAATGATCTTCATTGTGAATCTCTAGTTGAAGATTTTGGATTGAAATGCAAACATCAGTCTTATTGTTTTCCATATCAGACAGAACACAATCTAAAGTCACGCCTGCCATCCCGTTCAGTTGAAACAGATTAGACCAGGAGTCAGTGTTGACTTTCAACCTAGATTCTAACACCTTTGCTTTATATGCAATGTCAGGTATCTTCAGGCATGATTTGCAACCTTGCAAATAAAGCATCAATGGATGATAGCCCACTGGGTTCAAAATGTGCATATGAATCTGTGAAATTATGGCCTGTGGTGAATTAAAAATACTAAAGGTTTTTTAGGTATTTGCCCAAACAAAGGCTTTCAGATAAAGGACATTGTGTTAGTTTTACAAGTTATTCAAACACCGCTGCGTAAACAATATCAATCTCTGCTTGTGCTTGCTCCTAGCATTTCTTACCATTCACCATTTTCTCTGTCGTCATCTCCTCATCTTCCTCTCTGACTGAAATGCTCTTAGAATCAAGAGAAAGGTAATTTGTCCTTCCCAGTATAAAAAGACAAAAATGTCCAAATCAAATATGATCTGTATTGTGTTTGCCTTTGATTAATTAAAGAAAGAATTTAAAAACTCCTCCAAGCCCAGAGAAGACTAAACATACTGGTATATCTACAGCAGAGTTTCACACTATGGGCCCAAGCTGCGGCTGTAGCAGGAGCCCACAGCAGTTGTTTTGATGTTAGTCGTCATTATAATGGAGGCGCTGTCCCTCCCCTCGTTGCTGCTGCCATTTCTGAAACAACCATTTTGTGCCCTAGACGTCTAGACAGCACCATTGTCTGCTCCACTCTGCTCCTCATGCCAAGAGAAAATCTCATTAACAGTGAGTGGGATTGGCAGAACACTCACAGGCTCTGCGTGAGTGCCGCGTGCTAAAAATAGAGGAAGGTTGTGATTACTATATAGATCTGTGATTACAGCTGAACTGAAGTGTACCAGTGCAAATCTGATGCCATTTCCTCCGAGGGAGTGATAGTTATGAGATATATAGGATAAGTTAAAGGATACCGGTCGCAGAGAAGACAAATGGAATTTTTCTTTTTAATATTGAACAAGCCATTAAATGCAAATACTATGACGTAAATACACTTTAATGCTGCAAATTATGCTCCTGCAGCTTTTGCTCAAGATGTGTTTTAAACCAGAACCACTAGATGGCAAACTAGGTTCGTACTGAAAAAACAGTTCTCATGAAGAAATCAAAACCTCTACTTGAGACATAGAAATGCAGACTGAGTACCGTATTCTCTCTCCAATGGGCTCAAAGGGTTTCAGGCTGTGGAGCTACAGTGCTGTTGGACGGTTTCTTCTTTCCGGACTGGGAAGTGATTTTAGTTTTGGAGAGAAATACGTCTTTAAATCAGTGTCGTCAGCTGTAATTCTTCCCACTGGGTGAAGGGTTTGTCTGTCTGTCATTGGAAGTCTGAGTGTTTTAATAAACTGTCGGGGGGCATAACTCTTCAGTCTTCTGGAAATGTTTTAAAGCAGACATGGTTTTGATCATAAATAATAACAAACTGAAGTCTAACTTCAATTTAAGACACATGCACAGTCAACAGAGCACAGCCTCTCCATGTTTAGTGTCCATCTCACTGGCACAGAGACAACACTGTGTTTAGGCCTAAATTTTTCCAGGCCTTGGAATTCATTCTCAGCCATTTTTTTTTAAATATCTCTGTAGTATAGGTTTGCTCAGAATAATAAAGTTCTGTGACACATTTACCTGCTTGCTTCTCTTTATCAAATTGTGCACTTACCTACTGAAGGTTTTTCTTCAGTGTGGCTCGCTGCCAAGCTGAACAGATTCTCATGGTGGGCGATGAATCTGGAGGTTTTTAATTGTAGCTTGCCAATAGCGCCTTCTGCTGAACAATTTGGGCATTTTTTTTTATTATAAAACATACTGACTTTATTGCTGCTTTACTGGCCAAGAACACAATAAGTCTGTGAAATATAATTTCATGCAGTAATTATGGGTCCATTTCTCTTTCTGAAGCTTCTACTTCTCTATTAAAGGCTTTTTTTCTCCACCACAAAAGCCCCCAGTGATCCTCCAAACAGAGCCACATTAGACCACAGGCCCTCCTTATTATAGTACAAAGGGCCCTTTTGCTTTTTATTAACATATAAAACAGCCAGACCCTCCTGGTGCCCTGTTCTGGTTTAGGTTCTGGTTTTAGGGTAGTGACTGTTGCAGTGTTGTGCGTCTGAATCCAGGTCGTGCTGGTTTGAGCTTGGGTTCATGTTGTAACACATAACACACACTAACACACCAACTGTCCAAATATTCACAAAACAGAAAAGAAGGAAACCAAAGCAAAAGATATAAATTCAAACCAACATGAGACCTGGATATATCAAGACAAAAAAACAAGACCAGAAGGTGATAGGTACTTGGATTATTTGCCTCACACATAGATTAGTGAGCGGGTCTACTGCGCACAGGCCCAGGGGCCCTGAGACCAGAGCCTCCGTGTAAAGTGACAATTAACATTTCCTGTTGGAAAATCCATCAAACGACCACAAAAAAAGACACAAAATGACAACAGAGACGGACAAACTGACAATAATGTGAAGGAGAATGACCACAGAGACGGACAAATGATTCTACGGGCCTGTGACAAAATGTGCATGACTTTAATTGGACAGGCCAGTCACAAAGCGGAGGTCCGCTGGGTCTGTTAAATTCATCTCCACGGGCAGATCCTCAAAAGTTAAGGAAATTCTCAAGATGGAGAATGGCGCAGACTTGAAAATCTACCACACCCTTCAGGATCTGCTGTGGAGATGAACCTTTAACTGACCCACCTGCCCTCTGATTGGACTCTGCTTTGTGATTGGACTGTCATTGTCCAATCATTCATGCGTAAAAAAAAAAAAAAAAACAAGGTCAAAATTCATACTTGTAACTTGAGTGTCACACACATTGTGGAAACTTTGCAGTCCCGTCTCCCTGTCCCCATACCTTTACCAATAACAAGCTTTGTTTATATAGCACCTTTCCAAAATGCAAAAACACAGTTACAAAGCGCTTGACAAGACAAGACAAGACGCAGATGAACCAGCTCTACTCCCAACTGAAGGCGGAGGTGGAGCACTGTGTCGGGTGACATTTCACTTGAAATAATTGCCGGGGGTTCTTGGGGATTTCTTTAAAAAGGGAAAGATTAATTACTTTTAAACAATAAGAACATTTAAACTGGAAGAGATGGCCTCCAGCATGTTTTGTCTCACTGTTGCGTGCATGTCTGCACAGCCTTATCATTTCAGGGTTGGGAAGCCTATGGTGGCCCTGGTGCTGCCCCTACCATATTTGTACTAATTTTACAAATGTGCGCCCTTACAACTCCCCCCCCCCCCTTCAAAAACCTCTAAACCAACCGTGCTATTGATGCTCTGCAGACTCAAGTGAAAAGCACGACATGCAGCTTCATACTGAGATGGCAGCTTTGTGTTACATCTTCCAGACAGAGTCAGTTTCAACGCCTGCATAAATATGTTGTGCGCACTTAGTGTGGACTTTACGGTATTGTGCTCTCATCTCTCTCTGCGCACCGTGCCTGGCAGGAGCCCACGGCTTTCAGATCCAGCAACACCGACAATGACGCGCGTGGAAGGCGGTCGAAAAAAACGAGCTTTCCTCCGTGAAACGGGCGATATCCGAGGCGAGCAATGAGCGCACCGGACTCACCGGGAATCGTTTTGCTTCACCGACCGAGCTTCTACCCCGGCGTCGCTCCAGCGAGACTGGGAAGATAAGCGGAGAAAACCATTTCGCAACCTATTTTGCATGCAGCCTACAGGGCGCATGAAGTCTGGGATATAATTTCCACCCTGTTCAGTTCTCGCAGAGACCTTGCTGTGAACACCTCAGGTTTTTGTTTTTTAAATCTAAAGGGGTTTGTGGGGTGTTCGTACTGTTTTATCTTTTTCTTTTTTCTCTGCAAGATGTTTTGAGCGCCAAGGTTGCTGTGAGCAGCTGGTGTCTGGAGGTGTGTGTGTGAGCGCGTGTGTGTGTGTGTGTGTGTGTGAGGGGCTTCTTCACTGCGCAGACAAGCGGCGGACCGTCTCTGCGCTACGGCTTGTCTCGTCTCCTCCACTTACAACAAGCCACACGGGACAGGAGGAGAGGTGGAGGGAGGAGGTGGTGGACCAAGTCTGGGCTGGAAATCTGGAAATATACGGCGTTAAAATGACGATGTCCGTCCCGGAGAGGAAATCAGGATCGGAGGGGAAGGAGGAGGAGAGCGAGGATGAGAGTGAAATCTTGGAGGAGAGCCCGTGCGGCCGCTGGCAGAAACGGAAAGAGCAGGTTGGTGGGTTTTGTCTGTGTCTGCGTGCGCGTGCCTGCGTGCGTGTGTGTCTGCGTGCGTGCGTGTGTGTGAGAGTGGGTTTCTTTGAATTGCAAACAATCTGCTCTCTGATCAGGGAATAAATCAATCAAGTTGTCCATTTGATCGCACAGGACACCCATCTGTTATGCAATGCTCGAGCCAGGCCGATGTGTTAATATTGCCCAATGCTTTGCACCATCCCACCGTAAACCTTACTCAGTGACATCCGTTGATCTGCTTAGCCCACATACAATCTATTTCAGTGGGTGACAGGAATAGTTTGGTTATTTCACTCAGGATTTCTGTCTAGATCCAGTTTTCACCCCCTCCACTGCTGCCCGCCTCCTCTCAGAGCTGTGTCTGTTCAGGAGCCTCAACCTGAACCTGGGACCTGGAGTTTAACATATTCTGACTTTTAATTCACGCCTGCAAATCACACTAACACACTGTGGGCGTGTAGCACAAGTCTGTCTCCTTAATTCACTTTATGACCGAGATAGAAGCTACAGGAGTCAGAATAATATGTTGATTTTATTTAGGGAGTAAACTGTAGCTGAAATGACTGAAAGTTAATTTACTGAAATTTAATTGGCTTCAATTTTATAATCAATTAATTATGTGAGTCACTTTTCAAACTAAAATGTCAAACCAGCTACTTAATTGTGAGATTTCTCTGTCTTGTCATAGTGAATTGAACGTCTTCATGTTATGGACTGTTGGTTTAAGTTCTCACTTTCACTTTGGGTTTAATTTTCAGACATTTTATTGACAAAGTGATGAATCAATAAATCAAGGAAATAATAAACAGACTAATTGATGATTAATATAATGTTTGGTTGAGGCCCCAGAGCTGCTTACAGTCCTTTCAATTATCAATATTTCTCCAACTATAATCAGCAGCAGCAATCAGCAGCAAAAGCTGAAACTGGGGATTGTTTTGTATATTTTCTCAAAAAATGACTCATTGATTAATGGATTATCAAAATACTTGTCAAGTAATATTCTGTCCATCAACTAACTGATGAATTGTTTCAGCTTTAGTTTTAAATGGCACATGAATTTGTGCCAGAGGGCTTTATAACATGCACAACATGCTGCACCCTCTTCTGTTTCTGCACATTTCTTGTTGCATCATCTTTGAAGGACTCCAGAGCCGATTCAAACAACTTGGGGAGGGGTTAACTGCAGGGAACATATGTCGCTGGGGAGTTTGGAGACTGTGATAGCCATGTCCTGGCAGGTTAAAGACCAAACAATTAATCGATTAATCAAAAACATAGATGAAAAGACAAAGAAAATTGTTAGTTGCAGCCCGAGTAAACACACATGACTATCTCAGACTGATGGGCTACTGTATGAGCTGCAGCATGACTTCTTTCCATGTGAGGATCAGCAGTAGTTGGATTGTCCAGACAACACATCAGCAGCATTATAGAAAAATATCCCAGCGGCCTTGTAGGAAAGCTTCCTCTCTCATAAATAATCCTGTGTTTGTTTCATGTCAACACCAACGATAATAAAACGCAGCACAGCAACATTTCCAGCCGGTGCATTCACAGCATCGGCAGCCTCGATAAGACTGAAGCCCACGAGCCTCATCTGAGTCAAGTTGTTTGCAGAAGGCCCCCCCCAGAAGTTCAGTTGCTATCAGACAGAAGAAGCAGACATTTAAATGTCTCAGTATTGTGAAGCGGCGGGTGTCGCCTCCACTTACAGCTCCAGATAAGGTGGAGAATTTAAGTTGAAGGTTATCTCTCGTGCGCACACAGCGTCTTCACCACGCTGCGACCACCTGACCTCTCGGCACTGACTATTCTTCCTGTTGGAAAGGACACACACACAACACACACACATACACACACACATACAGACAGACTGACACCACCCCACCCTGGTGTTTTTCCACCCATTGATTACCCATCTCTGTGGGCTGCCACTGTCACGTTCCCAATTACCCCCCCC
>NW_019524913.1:791583-839887 GCF_002814215.2 Seriola lalandi dorsalis
CCTCCCTCCCCCCCCCCCCCCCCCCCCCACTAAGAGCATCAGTCATTTAGGGCAGTTTGCTATAGTACAAATCCATACACCAATATACCAGTATACATCATGAAATTAAAAAAGTATGCTATATCAGACAAAACTGATAACTCATTTGGTTTATGTTTAATCAGTTGGCTTGGAAACAGTGATATATTGTGCTCTAAACAAACAGTAATTCTTTAAGTCATTGATTAATCTTTAAATTTTCTGTCATTTGGGGGAATTGTGTAGCTATAGAATTTCAGAAAGTACAAAAAAAAAGGTCATCATAAGACTGTATTTAATTTACAATGACATTAACTTTTGGCATTTGTACTTGAAAAATAAGTTGAATGATCCATAAATGATCAAAATAGTTGATTATTTCATTGTCATCAGACTTATCAGTCAGTCAACTGATCAATTAATTTCTAAAACAGACAAAAGCAGCAAATCATCACACCTGAGAAACAGGAACCAGCGCGTTTGTAGCGTTTTTGCTTGTTTGTAGATTAATGTTAAATTGACTGACAAATTATTTGATTGATCAGTCGTTGCAGTATGATCTTATCATGATATGAGGCCATTGAAAGTTGATGGATGAAACTATTCTATATATATATATTATATAATATATATCTACAGTCAGTTTATGTCACTGTTTCTGTTTTTAATGTTATTAGAGCCGCACTTGTTCTCACCAGTTACAGCTCACATTAAAGTGGTATAGCTTCATGCCTCGGTCTTTCACTTCATGCTCACCGTGACACATGCAAACATAAACATACATGTGTCTACTGTGATGCACAGGTGTGGATCTCCCTGCTTTCTCTCTCTCTCTCTCTCTCTCTCTCTCTCTCTCTCTCTCTCTCTCTCTCTCTCTCTCTCTCTCTCTCTGCCCAGCAGGCATGGGCGTGTCTGAGCAGCAGGCGGCTTGAAATGCACATGAAAACTATGAGTAAATAAGTCAGTAGGTGAAAGTTCAGAATACATGCTGCTGTATCTGTTATTGGGCTCAGCCATTCAAATAAACACGGGCCGCAGTCACATGGTCAGCACGTGGTATTGTTGCCTTGCATGGCTGTTTTCTCAGCAGTCGCAGAGGCAAGACAGGCTTTAGATTTTCAAACTGGAAGAATGTGTTGCTGTTTAAAGTCAGAATATCCCTCAACACACTGAGCATTGATTTTTCTCAAGCACTGATGTGATTGGACAGCAGAGTTATAGGAGCTGTGGCGTAACGGCTGCTGGTGGAAGTCACACTTTTCTTGTCCCGGTTGATGTTTGTGAGGAAGATGCATTATGTTTTTGGGTCGTCCGTCTGTCCCATTCTTGTGAATGCGATAGCTCAATATCACACGTAGGAACTTTCTTCAAATTTGGCACATTCACTTGGACTCAAGGTTGAACTGATTCGATTTTGGTGGTCAAATGTCAAAGGTCAAACTCACGGTGACCTCACAGAACACGGTCTTGGCCTTGTGAATGCAATATCTCGGGAACTCAGTGATGAACTGATTAGATTTTTGTGGTCAAAGGTCAAGGTCACTGTGACTCAAGAATTCAAATGGATAATATTTTATATGATTCTGGATAAACAGGGGTGTAGCCGGATGGAGGCATTTAACCGTGAAGCAGCAATTCTAGTTAACATGACTTGTGAGGAAATCTGTACGTCAGCAGGAGCATGATTCACAAGTCATGATTTCTAACACAGGACATGTTGCAAATGTAATCTAGTGACTCACAAAATATTGCTCTTGAGGCATGAAACTGACAAAAAAACTGCCTTTTCCAGTTTATCTGGTTGTAGAATAATCAATCCTTCTAAGCTCTCTCTTGAGGAACATTGCGCAAAATAGATAGCCATCAGACAGTGGATGCTCTAAAGCAGAGGATTTTCAAACAGTGAGATAAGATGTGGGGCGAAGATGTGTTGTGAGGAGAAAGGGGCAGTGGCTGTGTCACACAGCTCACGTAGGCAGCTCTTAGCGCCTGATTCTCTCTGAGCCATACCTCAGTCAAATCTGAACACACTGACATGATACACTCCAGAACTTGCCTTGAATTTGGACGTTTTCTTGAGTATCACAGAAGTCCAGTAATAGCTGTCTGCACATCCATGGCTGCATTGCAAGCAGGAACTGCTAATAGCTAATTCGGCATACTTATAATGTAAAAAAATATAGGCCCAGAGTTAGTTATCCCACAGCTAACTAACTGACTCCATGCAGTCTGTCTGTCTGAGAGCTCAGAGCAGTGGGCGGTAGGTCCACCAGAGACAGAGTCCACCCTGACCTGTCACACTGAGCTTGTTTTATTACAGTCCAGCTTGGACCCCCCCCCCCTCCTCCCCCCCCCGTGATCTTGGCTCGATAATGCAGCAGGGTAAACCTCTTGAAGTGAACCCGCACCCAGCCTCGCTCTGTGGTGCACCAGAGCTGCTCGGCACTCATTCCAGTAATTGCTCCATCTTCTATTTCCAGGGTCCGTCTCCGTCTGCTCGCAGGGAGATGAAAATGAGGCAGCCGAGACTGCATTCATTCAGCTTGGTGTTAATTCACCGATGAACACGTCAGGTCGAATGTGATGGGCAGATGCGGTTTTCTGCATTTACATGTTAACCAAAATCCCATGCATGTGTCGGTGCTCACGTGGGCTTGAGAAACTGAAGTGGGCAGTATAGGGAAAAGCCTCCATTTCTATTTATTAGCTTAGTTTAACTGTCGAATATTTCGATTGTGCAAATTTTGAATAACACCTTATGGCTGAATTCCATTCAGCTGCTTCAGTCTCACGGTCCTGGTATTGTGCATTTTTGCTCACCGTCACACTGTCATGGCTCACTGAGACACAATGTTATAAATAACACCTCTTCTTCCTGCTGTGACATAATATTAGGAAGTGAAATGTTCTGTATTGATTACGGCATTATTGTTCATCATGGAATTATGTGATGATATTCTGGGTTTGGTCAGGGATTGGTAAACCACCCAGATCCTCACTCATCTCATCACTTGATCAATTTAGTTGGTCGATGACGGCCTAAACAATCAGGTGTGGGACATAGCGTCTCTGCTCATGTCCCCTAAGAGTAGATGTTAAGTTTTGCTACTAGCAGTGGTAATTTTGCTACGTAATGCTGTGCGTTAAATATCAGAGGGCAGTGGGATAATTTTAGTCAAGCGAAAAGCGACTAAATGTCATCACTCTGCGGATGTCATTATGTATGTAGAGCTGTAAACCTCCAGCAGTTTTCGGGATATTTTCTCTGTCTGAGGGTTGTAAAGACGGAGCCATTAAACTGAGCAAATGACCCCAAAGAGCATTGCCCCCCCATAAGCCCGTGTCAGGTTGTGGCTTGCAGTAAGCGCTGCGTGTCTTGAGGGGATCCTCCTAATGACTTACACTCCATAATAATCCAGCAGCGTAGGCATGCTCGCTGGTTTTGACAGTTGCCCTATGAGGAATGACATCCACTCAGATTTCCCTGGAGGGGGAAACAAGGAGCAGGGACAGTGAGCCTTGATCCACCTGTTAACGCGGTCGCTCTGCCAACGGCGGTCCCCTTGGCCTGTTGCTCAGGGATTAAAGGTTTACTAGGAAACATATTCACACCCTTTTTCCTAGAATACAAAATAAATGATTTGTGTCGATGTCTGTTTCTGATTCTCCGGTTGTTTTTAGCCACGCCAGCGGCATCAATCCACGGAAGGTAATTTCAGTCCGTCCGTTGGCCCGCCTCTTTGGTTCAGACGAAAATATCTGAGCAACTGTTTGATGTATTGGTGTGGAACTCTGTACAGACACTGATCATTGCCACATGATGAATCCTAATGACTTTGGGGATCCGCTGACTTTTCATCTACTTGCTTATTAGTGAAAAAATATTAGATATGTTTCCATGTAATTGAATACGGTCCTAATTCTCATGAATCATCATCATCCATAGTGCGGTTTCCGTTTGTAGTTTTCAGGGAATCTCTTCAACAAACTACTGGGTGTATTGCCGCGCAATTATACCCACACATTCCCCACGGGATGAACTGTAATAACTTTGGTGATCCTGGCTCATCTAGAACCACCATCAGTGCTGAATATGAATTTGTCTAGACTGTGACGAGTGTGTCCCTGAAAGGGAAGTATCATTTCATCTGTGTGACTGCTGAATAAAGGTTATTCCGGGTGACTGCAGGAATAGCAGAGACCTGTAGCTCCGCCTCCTCCGGACACAGATTTATGAATGTTTTAATGACACTGTGTAATTTACTTTCTCATGTGTGGTGGCATGCCGTGTTTTACAGCCTGGGTGTCTTTGACCCAGCCTGTCAGATTGTATTAGAGATAACATGCAATTTTCAGCTGTGCATTTTACAGCTGTGGCCGTAAACTTCCACCACACACATCTCAGCCAGCGGGGCTGTTTAAAATGAAATAGCACGTTTATGGTATCACACAGTGTTGTTCACATGAGCTAATTATCGTCTGCTGTACTTTTGAACACACAAAGAGCACACAGGAAAGCCTGAATACTTCCTGGTGTTTACATGCTGCTATTTCACAGGCACCGGTGCACGGAGGAGACCTGTTTATACAAAACACCAGTCAGCAGCACTTGCGTAGCACCTGTAGGATGGTTTTTTAGGTAGGTTCACTCATCGGTCAGCATCCAGACGGGGGAAGCTGTGACTGAACTGCAGCTTGCTAATAACTTAAAGGAAATGACATACGGTTATCATCAGCTTGTGATATTGAGTGTATTTGAGAAATTAATTTGAGAGTACATGTGGTAGCTGCAGCTGGCATCCAAACTTTATTTCAGGTGGGGAGAAGAGGAGGAAGGAGGAGGGAGGTTTTACTCAACATGTTGCTGTTTTTAGAAAAAATGTCTCCCAAGAGGCCGTGCTGTCCGTGCTGGCAGTGAACACAGCTAAGTAGATCAACTGTCCCCGTAGATTATTAGTTTATGGCCTATGTCATGTGCTTAATGCATCCCCTTCAATTTGGTAATTCGTGTCCTTGTAATACTTTGTTCCCTCTGTCACTTACACAACATTCATGTCACATTGTGAAGCAGTATTTTCAAAGATTCACCATCTGCTGAATGTTCTTACATTTATATCAAAGAAAAACACAACCAACCAATAACCAACCTCACGTTTTCCCCTTATCTGCGCCACCCCCTCCCCACATGGTGACAGTTTCATCAAACTGGTTTCAAAATGGCTCCAAAGTGACTACACAGCAGTTGAGTGTGTGTGTGTGTGTGTGTGTGTGTGTGTGTGTTAAAATTCAATGCTAACACGATGAATTTAGCAAATTGAAGTGGCGATGTATAACAGTTTGTCTATATCTAGCTTATTTTGTTGAGCAACTGATACACAAATTTAAGGTGATTAAAGGAGCTATTTGTAAGTTTTGCTACTGCTACATAGCCAGCGTTAGCATTAACAGCTGTTTACGTCTCATTCCTTTCCGATAGCGACACATTGTAGCTTCCACCTGAAGACATAGCGCTGCTCAGAGGGAAACCACATTTTGTGGCAGAGAAAACTTAGACATAGGCCCTTTTAAAAAAACAAAAAAAAACAGCGAGTTAAAGGTGCCCACTAGTTAATAAGCATAATATTTTTATGTGTGCGTCCCAGGAGTAGTCACACTATCCCACTGATGGACTGTTGATGGTAATAACCATAAACGAAATGTAGCAATGAAGCAACAAAGACAACAGAGGAGAAGACTGCTATAAAGTAAAAGTGGATGAAAACAACGCAATGTTTAAAAACCAGCTTCGCAAGCGAGTTATGAGGAACCACACGTGTGTTTTGGTAAAAAAAAAAAAAAAGAAAATTGCTGACTGGAAACATAACTTTTGTTTCATTTAGAAAAAACATTCACAGAGCACTAAGCTTCTGCAAATGTGTGTGTGTAGGTGGATTTTATAGGAAACAAGAAAAACATTATCGCTGTGCAGGAAATTTGATTTTTGGACGGTTGAAAAATGAAAAATACAAACCCAGACACTTAGTCCAGATTATATTAAGATTGTTTAATGTTTGTACATACAAGCTGCTGTTTCTGTGGCGCTTCCTCTGGCTAAGAATAAGTCTGCTATGGGTCAGTCACTAATGTGCCAGGTCCACTATGACCCATTATGAACTCATTTCCCTTTGAGCGGTGGTGAGAGTGTCAATGCGGCTAAAAACAGAACGGATTGTGGTCAGCCGGTTAAGCGCCATCATGATCATGCTCTCTTGACCTTTTTAAAACCTGCATTTTCTTGGCCTCAACCACGTTCATGTGACAATCTGGCAGCGTGAAGTTGTTGGGTCATGTGATCTTGAGGGATCCTGTCACCTGGTTGTGAAATGTGAGCTGGTTTGTTGGTTTGCCGGCGAGGCCTTTTGGGGGGGGGGGGGTCATCAGATCTGATGGGATCTATAGAGAGGTAACTGTCAGAGTTTTCCACTCCAGCGGTGTGAAATCGAGCCACCCGGATCCTCTGCCAGTCGGACGAGAAAGCTGGCATGAAAAGCAATCTTCTAGGAATGGCTGACATGTCTGCAGGCTTTCACGGAGCTGTCATAGTAGATCACATCACATGACACCCAATACTTCTGAGGAAAAGCCGCATGCCTACTCAAGCGCGCTACAGCAAGATTTTTTAAAGACGTCAGTTTCCTAGAGTCATCTTTTTGCACAGCTGTGTGAAAATGAGTGTTTAAATATAGACATATTTGTAGAACAAATTTCATTTTCCATGTTTCTTGCATTGTTGAATTGATGAGTAGAGATGCCGCTGGGATTTATCACACTGTAACAGAAGTTTTAGCCGTTCCATTTGGATTTTCATAATTCAGACTGCATAATCCCCATCATTATTCATCTCTCTTCATTCATCAGTATCTGTCTGTTGCCAGAGTCAGATTTTCTGTCTCTGCCTCTGTTTGCAGTACAATGAAATGCACTGAAGGAAAAAGCTCAGCTCAAAACTCATAAACACACGTCCAACTCAGATGCTGCAGTTTATATTTCCAGATTTTTTCTTCTTTTGATTGACATAAATAACCTGACATCACGGCATGATATTTTCAACGGAGTCCAACACAAAAACAAATGAAAATGAAAATGCAAAAAAAAAAATATGATATAAGATCATCAGTCCATAAGTGAACCACAAAATCAGAGTTTCCGTTTTAGTCTTTGTTATACGGGCTCGAAATCGCTGGAGTAATGTGGACACCAGGCGTAGATGTAGCTAAAGAAATGTAGCATATGAAAGCATTGTTGGAAATTGTGGGAACTGTAACAAAAAGCTAAATGAGGTTGAGAGAAAAGCTCAAATGAAGCGAAAGGCCATCTCAAAAGCTGATGTGTCTTACATGCTTCTACATGGCCAAGAAATCAGGCTTGTTAACCGGCTTCCTCTCTCACCCCAATTTAGGAAAAGTAGGTTTCAGGAGGCCAACAATAACCAGGTAACTTCAAGATTTCAGATCAGTTATGCGAAGTGCTACTCAGCTTCTGGAAACAGTTGTATTATGTTATTATTCGAGAGATTTGTCAATTCTGAGAAAATGTTGAAGTGATAGAAAACTGTGCTATTTTGGCGTGAGCTTTGAGAATACGGATTTAAAGAGTAAAAAAAAGCCTGCATTGCAAACTGAGTGCATGGAGTGTGAAGGGCAAGAGCAGAGAAAGGCAAGGCCAAGAGAGTCGATTGAAAAAGCTGCATTGTTGGAAGTGTAGGAATCAGAGTTGTGAATCATACAAGGGACTAAAAGTCAGAATATCTCAGCCTTGATTTTTATCATTCAGTTTTTAATCTGTCTCTCCTGCAAATTTATCCAAGAGGAATACTAAGTCACTGGAGTCTGCCTTCGCTTTATACGCCCATCCGCTGCACTGCACTGTCTCTGCCAACTTATCCCCTGTCAAAATATGCATCACTACCACTCCACTGCTGCTGCTCGATTATCAGCTGATAGACGATCATTGTCATAGCCTCACGTGCCGCCGTGGCCGAATCAGAGCGCAGCCCCACTGACAACACCTGTTCTGACATCCCTGGGCCAACAAGCTTAAAAGTTTTAACTAGAGTCTGTATAAAAATATGTACATCTCCTATGTATGTTTCCACCCAGGATCTGCAAATATATACACACCAAAAAAAACCAGATTATTATTAGGAAATCCCCAAAAGAAATTAGGTGGCCATACTGCATGGGATTCAGTGTGGACTTACCCTTTAATAATATATATATAAAAATATATACATGCCACATAATGTTGAACAGTAGGGACTTATCCAAGTGTGGAGTTTCCCTTTGCACATTCAGAGCTTTGCAAATAGTCTTGTGACTATGATACATACACATACTGGGTTATAATAACAGTCTCAGGCACAGTCATGCATTGTAATGTGAAGCCTTTAATAAATGTTTGAGGCTTCCGCTGTCTGCACTAAGTCCTGAAGGATTCCCAAAACATCTGAGGCCTGCTGATTTAAAAGGGCTCAGGTCGGACTATGAAATCGTTAAAGGTGCAGCCATGGTCGGGTTGCTATTGCTGTTGGACGTGAGCGTTTTCACCCCACCCCTCCCTCCGTCCCTCCCTCCCTCCTTAAGGTCAAGGTCTCTACCTCCTCACAGCTACCGTGGCGTTATATGTAACTTTGATCAAAGAACGCGTTTGAGTATCAGCCCTGAAAACATTACACAAACCCTGCTGAGGAACGCTGCGGGCGGACGAGAATAGGTTGCCTCTGTAAACACGACAATCCCGAGAAAGACTGCCGTGTTTTAATTATCAATAAAGGAGAGATACGACATGAAGTTTAACATACACATGCTTTTACAGCTTCAAGAGGGAGCTTTCTTTGCTTTTGTTGATCAGCTGATGTGAAAACTCTCGGCAGCTTTGAAAAGTGTTGATTGGCACTTTAACATCAAAAGCCTGTATCTTGACCTTTGAAACCAAATATGGATATCTTTGTGTGTGTGTGTGTGTGTCAAATATGCACATAGAAAAAAGGACGTAGGAACAAGGAGTGCACACACATTCAAGGGTTTTGATATGGAGGGAAACGCTGGCAAGAGCTTGACATTTATTTTATTTAAGAGTTGTTTGGACAGGTGCGTCGTGTAAAATATGTAGTGATGTTTTACAGCTGCAAACTCTATCAGTGATTTTATTTTTTAAATCAAGATTTATTTGACTTGATTTGTTTCACATTTGAAACCCTCTTGCCAAAACCACTGCACTGATATCTCTGTTTATATCTTTCATTTGTTCTTTCATTCGCCTCTTTCTACTAAATCAGTAACCGGATGAGAACAACTGGACGTTTCTACACCTGTTTCCACTCTTGAGAATGAAATGTGGTGCTCACAGCTCAGGTGGTAATCTGTCAAATATTGCGACCCAATGAAAATACTGCATGAACTCGCAGTCTTTTGAATTTAAGCCATGTGACTGTTCAGTCCAGTATTGTTGCTTAATGCCTGCAGCCCTTCTCCTCCTGAGTAGAAACAAAATCCAACGTGTTCCTCAGCCTGAAATCAGAGCTCCACTTCCTCATAAATCTGCTGTCGTCCCTGTTTGTCAGATGCGACCTGATTTCGCATTCAGAATTTCAATGTGTCTGCGTTGTTTATGCAGCTCAGGATGGATGAAAGTAAAGCAGGTTATTCTGATGCGGGAGCCACCGCTGAATTGGAAATGCATCCCAGCAGCCATCAATCAGGAAGACGGCTGATGAATTAAATATGGAGCCAGAGAATAAAAGCCCCCCATCCTGTGCTGCACAGTGACGATCAGGGCTGTACCTATAAGTACACAAAGGTTGTGTCCTCTGTATTTCTTTCTAGGAATGAAGATTTTTTTTCTATATTATATTAATGGTAACTAAATGTGTCTATATTCAAACCATGAAAACTTGGTTTTCATGGTTTGAGCAGCTCACAGAAATGCCGTCGTCCAGCCTGAAATTATGTTAATCGGGGGGGTTATTTTGTCCTAACCAATCAGAGATAAGGGATGTACCATTTTCAATCAAGCAGCCGGATTTGCGTTTGGTAGGAGCAGTAAATGTTTGTTTGTGTTATGCTGATTCGTAGAGTTGATATTCCCGTAAGTCGACTTAAAACAACCCGGGCAGCTACAGTGAGTTGCTCTTGTCCAATGTCGCTTTGACGCCACGTTGCTGTTGCTATTTTGCACCCTCAAAACTCTGACTTGCACGGTTTGCCTTTATCGATGAACGCAACACTGGACTTATAATGAATCACTGTGAGGAAGCTATTAGAATTAGGTTTTTATCATATAGGACAGTTGAAAAGACAGACATTCTGGTCTTTCAGTGAACCTTGCCCAACTTTTGCAGAACCACAATGCCCCGTCATCAGGCAGTCAATTACATACATATTCCTGGTAGATTACTTTGTTGGCTGAACGCCGTCTGTCCTCTATTTACCACCTGACTCTCATGATGAAAGCTAAACTGATTGTCGCAGTGATAACATTCAACATTGTTGAAATCCCATCTCAGAGTTATTGTAAACAGCTGTGTAGCAGTTTGGCATCCAAAAGCCTTCAAACTCGTACATCTGTTACTCAAACTGGACTTCCTGGATCCTATTTCAGCGTCTCACCATTACCTGAAGCAACACACGCCCCGCACCGACGCAGCCTCCTGCATTGTTTTCACACAGGGCCGTTTTCAGTCCGACTGCCCGCTTTTCGACTGCAGCCTACAGTCTGCTGCCCTTGCTAATGACAACACGTATTGTCCTTGCCCTCCATGTCTTGTGCAGAAACTGTGGACAGATAGGTGAGGGTTAGAAAAACAGACGGTAACCCCCTGGGTAGTTCTTTCACAGGCACTCCCATTGAGCTTTGTCTGTCGCGTTGCGTAACAGTAACAGGCACAAAAAAGCAGCTTGCTGTCTCCATGCACTGTCTGCCAACAGGCTTTTGTTTGAACACGTGCTGAAGTGCCAGCTCAGGTTGACTCTCACTTTCTCAGCTTAATCCCCCTGGAAGATAAATACCACATGATAAACACAGCTCTCCTCTGCTCCGTCGTCTTATTCATATCTACTTTCCTTTAGCCTTTTCTGTTACTCCACACGGGGCCTTCTTAACAAGCTCAATTTCAGCCTTTTGACTAATTGGCGCCTATAAACACAACAATAGCTGCGAGAGAGAAACTTCTGCCGAACTGCATTCTCGCTCTCCTCTTAAGTGGTTTCTTCTGCTTGACAATGTTGTTTTCTTGCTCCTGCCTCCGCTAATGGGAGTGTTACGAGTTAATGATAGTCCCCACATGCGCGAGCACACCGCTGCTCAGCCCGAGTGTTTAACTGTTGGCTGGCCGGCTACCGAGGCCAATACTCAAAAAAGTCCTTTGCGCTGTTTGCCAACTCTTTTGAGTCCTTTCCCTGAGTCACCTCTTGTGCTTGCTGGAGAGCTGTACTGTAGTAACCTCTGGTGGAGATGCAGCAGCCGGGGGGGGGGGGGGGGGGGGTGCGGTCGCTGGGGCTCACATAACATATTGCTCTTCCACTGGGTTTGTAGTAGCAATGAAGCAAGCAGTGTGTGTGGATTTACAAGCATGAATTGGGTAATCCAGTGGGCAGAAATTACCCCGCTTTATGGAGAACTTTAATACTCAGGCAGACTCTGCCAGACCTTGTTAAGCTCCTCCAGGAACACAGTCAATTGCAAATGTTTTTAAAGAAGTGGGAAGGAGGCCAGTTTCAGGTCGAGGTAAACATACACGTCTTTTTAGCAGCCTAGTCGGGACCACTGCTTCTATTCCAAGAAGTGGGCTTCTCGCGAAAAACATTACCAACTGCAAAACAGTCCATCCCCGTTTTTTGAACCTCCTCTCTTTGAAATCTTCCTCTGGCGCCAGAGTTGCAGATGAGTGAGTGAGTGAGTTGGTGGATGAAACTAAGTGACCAAATGGAGATCCAACTTAGACTTTGAAGCCTCAGCAAATCAGCTGCCCACTCCCAATGTCCAGACCTAAGCTGTGAAACCTTGCAAACCTTTAATTGACGTCATCAAGTGCCTCAGTGCAAGAAGGCGCCAGAGCCCTAAATTCTCAATGAGGAATGAAACAGCACTTTGTGAAATCACAAGCATTTCTGTGGCCAGGAAAGTACAAGGCTCGAATATAATGTGTAGTAAAACTGAGGGTTCTTTCTTACTTTCTGAATAGATAAATCATGTTGTTTGATAAAAACACATGAAATACCACATGTCATACCAATGCTTTCATACAAAAAGGAAGTGCAGATTTTGAATGATTTTGGACTTCCCCTGTCATCCTTTTCTGTAATCTCTGAAATGTGGGTAATTCCATCAAGCAGAATCTGGTGGACAAAGTATTCAGATCATTTACAGAGGTTAAAGAAGCAAAACTACAGTGTAAAAAACGGCGTCACTCATACTGAGGGAACCCGCAGAATATTATCAGCCGAGTCTAGAGTCCCCATTAGCTTTATGAACCATTTTAGGATCTTTAAGCATTCGGTTTTGTTTTTTTACGGCTCACACCTTTACTTCACGCTCTCCCCTTTCATCAGTGTTGTTTCCAGCAAAAAGTTAGCAAGTATCTGGTGGACGTACAGTGGAGCATTTAGCAGCTCATGGGCGAGATATTTCCCTCAGAGGTGGTGGAGACCAAAACAAAGCTAAAAGAAGAGTGAATATTTGATTTACGCTCACCGAATGAGAGCTAATGCAGCTCCATATCCACTGGATGTGTTAGCAGACAGCTATTTGTAATGTGTCTGATAAAGCAACTTTATAAGTTGATGATACAGGAAATGGCCGTTATTATCATTTGTTGAACATTTATCTGTAAAGTAATTAGTAGCTATAGCTGTACAAACACATCAAAAGTTCAGTAAATGCAGCTACTTTCTAACACTGACTGCAGACTTGTGGGAAGTACGCATAACAGGGCTTAAATGTCAGCAAGACAGCCCTTAATAACCTGCCATTTTCACTGTGGGAAAACCTGGAGCCATCCTGGACTTGAGTCAGAGTCTGTGAGTCTGCAGGTCTCGACACTGGGACCAGGCCAGCATTTAAAAAGCATCTTCCTGTTCAAGCCAACGCTCAAAAGTAGACATCATTCAGAAGTTTATAAAGTGCGAGTCCAGGGCGAAAAAGCTGTTCTACCTGGTGGCGGAGGCACAGATGTGTGTTTGTTGAGAAATCTGTTTGTTATTCATGGAGAAGACGTCATTTCTTACTGCCTGAATGTGACGCGAATGTGGAGCGTGCCAAGCAGCTGTAACATCAATCACTTTCTCGGAGGAGAGACAGAGAAAGAAAAGAACCGTTGATGATTCACTCACATTTTCCACAATTATGACTCAGCATGGATCTATAGTTCTGCAAGAGCTGTGAAATTAGTGAATCAGGCTGTGCGGGGTTATGTAAGAATACTGGTCTGAGGGAATTTTTCTGAACTTGTGTGTGAAACCGCACGTTTTTGCTGCTTCACAACTGAAAAATGAAATAAAATCTAAGTGTGAGGGTCAGACTGTTTCAGCACATCGGATCGATTCATTACTGTGGTATTACGCTGGAAATAAAGGGGAAATCTTTTAAACACAAACGGCTGGTGTCGGGAATTCT
The DNA here is from genome assembly GCF_002814215.2 of Seriola lalandi dorsalis. Classification (NCBI taxonomy): domain Eukaryota; kingdom Metazoa; phylum Chordata; class Actinopteri; order Carangiformes; family Carangidae; genus Seriola; species Seriola lalandi. Next base: position 805,252 of record NW_019524913.1, read on the forward strand.
TTACCCAAGTTTTTCTTTGCCATCAGCAGCTTTCCTCCGCTTTAAACCAATGGAGCAAACACAATCATTTAAAGGAAGGACAATTAAGAGAACATGCTTCACACATTTGTTATATTTTGTAAGTTTCCTGCAGCCACTCCCTGTCTCTACAAATTGCCCGTCTGTGGCGACTGCAGAGCGTCTTGCTCTATAGGATTCCGGTAAGACTGGACCCCCTTTTGATCCGAGCTGTGTTTGCTTCATTAGAAATGACAGGTTGTTAACCTTGGGCTCCCCCAGAGGGAGAAAGGAAAGAAGGACTTTGGCTTCACCACAGGATAAATAAAATCTGTCCCAACATATAATTTAATGTTTTTTCAGGCATAAAATTTAATTTCGCTTCAAGAAATTGATTGTTTTGTCAAATGAAACCTGCATTGTGTTAAGAATTAATGTGAAATCAAGAATAGATATTTGATACGGTTCAAATAATTCTTGGTAATTCTCAGATTTTTTAATTGGATGTTACTGGTGAGATACGAAAAGCCTTATTGTATTTTTTATTATGCACATAGTACTAATACATAGACAACAATTACCCATCAATAAACTGAGCACAAATTCTAATGTGAAAGGTCTGACAAAAGGGACACACAAAAACTACATATTATATACTGATACACAGAAATGTATTATTATATATATATTTTAGATCACCTCTTCTTTAAATGGTTTCCACTAGTAGTTTGTCACAAAGGTATATTGTTATTGTCGACTGAGAAGTAACAAGAAATTACAGTAAAGCAATAGATAGAAACAGAAACAGTGTCACTATGACACTTCAGACAAATTTATTTTCATCTCACAACTCTGTAAAATCGAACTAACCTAATCAATGTTCTTTTATGTTGTGTATTTATATATATATAGGAAAAAAAAAAAAAAAATGGCCCAAACATAAATCAATGAATTTGGAAATTTGTAGATTTCCATTTACAGGTAATGTATTTCTTAGCTGCCGCGGTGTTAAATCTACATATATATTTTATTGTGTGTATTCCGAATATCTTTAAAAAAAAGAATGTTTTAAAGATTTATAATGAACATATCAGAAGACTAAAACACATGCCTCCTACACTGCAAACATAAAAACCATTCTTCACAGTGCTCTGTGTTTTGTAATCAGCTGTGATTGTGACATTGAGAGTTCAACCCCAGCTCACAACCTTTGCTGCATGCCGTCGCCTCTCTTTGACATCTTGTCCTGTAGAATCAGCACAACTCTCACCAAAACGGCTGCACAGATTAGATAAATGACTGCAATGCTGCAACAACTTCCAGTGATTATTAGGGGGGGGGATCATGTGGCGATAACGGAGCCAAGGTAATATTTTATCTCTCTGCATTATGCAGTTTTAACCTCTCACAGTAGAGGATAGCCGGGTGGTTAGTGAGGTGTGATTGGGCCGGGTGTTATTTCTCCAACGTAAGGCTTTTTCTATCCTCTCTGAAATGTCAACTCACGGTAGTTGTGTCTCTGAGCCAAGATGCTGGTTCACAAGCTGCTCATATTCGTCATGCTAGATTAAGAGACGGAGAGATACTACAGCAGCTCACTCTTCAATGAAACATGAATGATTTCTCTTTATTTTTTTTTTTGTAAACATGCTTCTGGTCAAAGGCAGTGCCGGATTTGTTCACATCACTGTATGAATCTTTTGCTTTTACCGCCCGTCAGTCAAGGAGCTTTTATCTTCCCTTCCTTAAGAGGTTGAGCACAAAACTGAGTAAACACACGCACTGTAGCTATGCAGATAAAATGGCCCCTGAGCGCCCTGACCTTGTGTTTTATATTTTTTTCCCTCTCTCTCCACTTGAACACAGTAACGGTTGATTGGTTGAATACTTGGGCGTGTGTGTTCAGAGGAGAGTCGGCTCCCTGACTCGACGGCTCCAGAAAAGCTTCAGAGGTTTGAATGTGGACAAAGTTGTTGACAAAAGTGTTCAGGGTAGCGATGCTCTGACTCCAGTAGAGTTGGATCTTGATTAGTGCTGAAATGATTAATTGATTGATTTGATTAGAGTTATGTGACTGAGAATTAACCGCCAGCAGCTTGGATTTAGTAAAATTGCTCTGCTGGTTTTCTCTCCTTTATCTTTTTGTTTTGGGACTTTTAGTCAGACAAAACAAGGTATTTGAGGATGTCACTTTGGGGTCATTTTTTCATCTTCTGACATTTTATTGGTTTAATAATGACTCAATTTGTTAAAAAACAAAACAAAAACAAAAACTATTTGATCCACTTCCAAGTTGGTAAAATGCCCAGATTTGTTAATTTCAGAGTCGAACATGTCACTCAACAAATATTATTAACTTTACTTTTTTAATCGTATTATAAGTGTAACTCGGGTAGCAATTTAGCTAAATGGGCAATATATCTGAAAAGTAGAGCTGAATGATATGCAAAAAAAAATCATATTGCGATTATTTTGGCAGATGTTACTATAGTGATATGAGTCACAATTTCAGGTTTTGCTTTTCATTTTCACTGAACAAAATGTTAAAATGATGATGAGTTGATTTTTGTTTGGTCTTGTACCAAACAAAAATCGTGTGGAGAATGTGATTTCAATTTATATTTCAATTAATTGTGCAGCCCTACTGAAAAGGCTTCAGTATTACAATATTTTCAGAAGAACTGAACATCAAAAAAAAAAATCAAAAATGTATCCACAGCAGTAAATATCAAAACTGTCAGAAATGAAAACATGGCATGGGCAGCTTGGTCAAACTCTTAGTCTTGTGACTCACAGGAACAACTTAACACATATATGCATTAAGAAGTCAGGGCATTATGTTAATTACAAAAAGCAGGTTTGTAAATAAACCGTTTTAGTGTTGGTACTGAAGCTTTCATTTTGGCAGCAGCCTCAGAGATTTTAAACAACATTCAGCCTCAGTTTGAAGTGCTTGAATTGTCAATTTTGAGTTCCAGCTCTTAAATAGCAAGGCACTCATGACCTATCCTCCGAGGGGTCACAGAGAAAGTGAATGATTTATTAAAATTGCCTTAATTGCTGGAAATAAATGCGTTGCTATGACGCAGAAGAATGAGGATGCGTGATCTGCTGTAATGTGGTTCAAGTAATTAGCCACATAAATGGCTTGTTTTTTTTGTTTTTTTTTTAAATCATCCTTTTTTAAAAACACTGGTCTATCTTTTTAGAAATAAATAGGTTTATATTCTTTGAGCCAAAGTTCAGTATTAAAAAAAGTTATAGTCTTAGTGTCTATGGTCTATTTGATGAGGCTTGCTCATTAACACCTCTGACTGGCAGTGTAGATTGGTGTGCAAACAAAGACATCATCACACATACACAGACACGTGCAGCCACATGTGTACCATCTTCAGCTCCCTCCGTCGTACAGGTAGACATGTGGTCAAAGCCTCACTCCTGAGGAGTCACTGTTAATGGGTAAAAGGCCTTATGTAATGAGGCCCTTTAACACTTCCTATGCTTATCACGTCCCGGTCAGGAAGCATTCTTCTTGAACGCGGTTGTGGTTTTGCCGTCTCTCCGCCTCTGGCCTTATAAATCTGCGGCTTTGTCACTGTGACAATGGGGAGCGAGGACAGCGCGTTCACTGTAATCTTGCAGCCCTGGTACGGACTGAAACACAAATACACAGATGATTCCTTCTCTACTGCAAACACAAGTTGAAAGACGCAGCATCTGCAAGAAGGAAACATATTTCTAATCTTTTGCAAAGGCCTCACTGCTTATCACAGGACTTGGTCAAGGCTGACTCTCTTTGTTGAGGAGTGTTTTGTTAGCAGGACTAATTATCCAAAGCTTTTAATTAAAAATAGCTTTTTTTTTTTTTTTTTTTTACAGCACATCAAGACATGCCTTTCCTCTAGTCTGCTTTTGAATGATCTGCAAAGCTTTATGAAAGAGGCCGAATAACTTTCCCCCGTCGTTGACTGTGTTTTGACTACATTGTGTCCTGTTGCTGTTTGTTTTGCAGCTGTCCGCTCTGTATCCATCTGCTCTGCTAAACCACCTTGCTCTCCCGCATTCCTCTTAGTGGGGAGCGTTAACTTGCTCCAAGAGAAAACGAATAAGTGAGACGTGATGACGGCTGATCTGTTTAATATCTGTGTGACCTTGCGTGTCCTTTTTGAAAGAGGGCAAACCATTCATGCTGTGGAAAGTCGAGATACTGGCAGCGGTTTAATTTAGATAATGTGGGATATGAAGGGCATTAATCTGAGAAATGCTGCAGATAAGTTAACATGATTTAGTCTGACGATTACAAAAATCTCTCACACATATATAATCTGTCGTCTCAATGAGAATGGAGAGTGTCGAGTTGTGCATTTCCTGTCCCCTGCTTGACTTGTCACCGCTGGTGCCGTCAAGTTATTCTTCATGCTGAGTGGACATGCACACATTATCTGAGACGCTGACCTGTGACATCCTGGGGCGACAGAGAGAAAGATGTGGAGGCGGACAGTAGAGCGGCTCATGTGGCCCGTGAAGGTCAGCAGACGGTCAGTGGCCCAAGGCCCTGACACTCGCCAGACGGGAATAAAGTGGAGAGTAAGAGTCGGCTCAAGCAGTCGGAGGTCTTGTCTGGTTTAAAGCCTGATTTACTTCTGTGTTAGCTGATTTTTTTCTCTTTTTTTTATAAAGACATGCTTTTTTATGAAAGTTAGGAGGGAGGGAAAAGAACACATTCTCACGTTTTTAGAGCTTTAACCAGCAAATATTTACAATTATTTATAACACCACTTTGGTCCCAAACATTTCAACAAATACTGGATGGTTTGCCTTGAAAATTGGTTCAGACATTCCTGTTCCCCTCAGGATGAATTGCATTGAATTGCAGCTTTGCTTATCCCTCAGCTTTTCACCTTGTGCCAACATCCTGTCAAAATTAAATTTTTCCAAACACTTTATGATGAAACAACAGTAAAACTGATGACGTTCCCGTCGGCTGCGGCTTTACTTAGTGCTAATAGGAAAATGTTTTCATGCTAACATGCTCATTGTGAGCATGCTACATGCCAACAAGTTGAAATCAGCTAAATGTAAATGTCACCTGACGTTAGCATTTAGCTAAAAAACACCACCACTGTGCTTAAGTACAGCCTCACAGAGCTGCTCACAGAGACTCTTTTTTACTTTTACTGAAATTATAAATCATCTTTTGACAACTTACAATGATCAGTTCCAGCTGCTAGCTTTAGATTATTCTTCAGTTACTTAGTTTACTGCACATTTGCAGAATTGCAAACATATGTTTTCAGTTAGTGAGATACATTTTATCTATGAAACACAAAAAACTATTATTATGAGCTAATTCTGAGAGGTGTTCTTCCAAATACATAGTGTTTTCTGCCAATACACCCTGTTTGAATTGACGAGGCATCGTTTTCCCCTTCTCAAACACACACATTGCAGAGTTGGTTTTCTCTACCTCATCCATTTTCCCCAACATGTCAGCCCAACTCTTTGATGCTGCTGCTCTTTGATGCCAGCGAAATCTCTGAGCGAGAGAAAGCACAATGCAACAGAGAAAGACGCCTTTCCTCATTTACATACAGTTAACCAGCCTAGCAAGTAGTAATGCAGATTACTTGGGTGTAGCCTTTTCTGTACCCGATCTAGTTATTAAATATTAATGCGGTGCGGAGTATCAGCTCATCGTCAAGGTATGAGATGTAGGAGGAGGCTCAATTGAAACGAAATACTAACATGTAGGAGACAAAGCTCTTTGTCACCGCAAGGATTGGACCCACACATGGTCTCAGACAAAGACTCTCTTTCATTTAAGATGCCTCTGCTGCAAAGGATCACGCTGAAAGAGCTGCCATACCGTAGTTTATTCCTCTCCTCTAATCCTCCCTCTGTCTGTTCTCTCTCTGGCTCACTCACCAGACACCTTTCTTCATTTTGAGATAATTCGCCCAGCCTTGTAAAAACGATCAAAAGTAAAAGGGATCTCACTCTGAATCTGCAGATGGTCCAGCAAACATTTGTATTCATCATGTTGTACAGGAGAAGGTTTGTGCTTTCTTCTGCTTAGATTTATACCATGAACCAGTTCAGCTCTGCACACAGAGCAGGGTGTGTCTATAAACACAGTACAAACACTCAGATGCAAATCTGCTCTCATGGATATAAATTGGCTGGACAGAAAGTATTACACAACACAATTCAGACTGCATCCAAAGTGACCATAATATTGAATCGCCTTCTTTTTAGAAATGAAGAACTGAACGTTATAACTGTTATTGAGATAGGGTTTATTGCAGGTCCTTTGCATGAAACTGCATTAAAAGTCCAAGTGATTAAAATATGCAGACAGACTGTCTATGTTTTCATACTATGAGTACTGTGAGTGTACCTAAGAAGAATAGTGACTGTTACACATTGAAGACCATGCCAGTGAAATACTAAATATTTTAGGTAATAGCCTAGTCTTAATTTAAATATAGATTACTTTATCCTTTCTTTATTATCCATTTCTGGCATGTCTTCTCTCTTTGGGTTACTTTTCTATTTTTGTAACATTTGTTGTTTTTACGTTCCCCATGTAATTTTCTTAATAACTTTTAATGGCTAGATAGATATGGCTATATTTTATCCTATGTTTTCTGCATGTATTTAAGAGCCCCAGAAAGACTAGCAACTGCATTAGCAATGATTACTAGTAATGCTATGAACAAAAAAGTTAAGATGACATAGCTGAAACATTTCTGCATTTTTTCCCCTTAAAATAGAAATAGAAAAACTAGAACTACAAGAGCATTTTGAGCATGTCCCAGTGGTCCAGGGGCTTAAGGCGCTGACCACAAACCACATCATCCCCTGTTCAAGTCTGGCTGGGAATCTCTGTTGCATGTCGTTCCATATCTCTCTTTCTCCTCATTTCCTGTCAGCTCTCTGTTTTCCAAAGAAAGGCATAAAATGCCCAAAATGGCCTCAAAACAATAACAAGTAGATTAAAAGAAGTCTAATTTTGGTATACAAACTCTTTTTGAACTTGCTGAACTCTGGCCTCAGTTACACTCAGCCCAGATTTCTTTTGCTCCTTGGTTAACTGTGACATTTTTCTCCCTCTGCCGATGTACATGATGTGGTGTGATGTGGACTGTAAGTGATGTGCTGTGCTGATCAACAAGGAGAGTGAAGATCCCACTGTAATTTTTGTGTGGAGATGTATTTTGTTGATTAACTTTCCTTGTTTTGTAGTTTTGAAATTCCTTTATCTTGGCATTAAAGGAGCTATTTGTAAGTTTTGCTATTGCTACATAGCCAGTGTTAGCATTGACAACTGTTAGCTTACCAGTCTAGAAGAAACATTGTGAGTTCAGTATCAAACTTCATTCCTTTACTCATCAAGATCTGTCTCCAGAGGTGGAAACAAACACCAGTTGTCTCTGTCACGTCTTTTCTTCTACTGAATTTAGCACGCTAACCAGCTAGCCTCGGCCTGTCTCGTTTCTGCTAGCGCTATCAGGGAGCTGCATAATGCTGTGCGTGTTACTTGTAGGTCTTGGTCCGTGGCGGAGTGATACGAGCAAGTAAAGAGAGAGATGTGTCTCGTCACTTGTTGGAGTTCACACTGAAGAAGCTGTTGTTGTGCTTTTCCCCATTAGCCATTAGTTGTAATGCTCTAACTAGTTAGCAGTTAAAACTTAGCCTGTGTAATATTCAAACCCAAGCCCTCAATCTTACATTAGGTTTATCCATGGTGTACTGGACTGATCATACTTAAATTTGTATTTTTCCTTTACATGCTGAACCTCAGTTGTTTTTTTTTCAAATCAACATATCAACATAGAGGGAATATCATACCAGAAATATCATGTTTGAGTGAGAAGTGTACAGGAATAAATTGTGCGGTGAGGTAATGAGGTTTGCATCAGATCCAGTTTTATCCGGCTCAGATGTAGATTTAACAAACTAGGGAATAGAAGTTGGTCTTGTTTTGAAATGAACACACGATCCCTGAATCTCTTTCCACACCCTAAACCCACCTCCCCTCCAAAGGCCAATCAGAGACCAGCATCCATTTTGCTGTTTACAAGTCTCACGCTACCATGACCAAGCAGCAGACCCTGCTACAGCCCGCTGGGACGGAGACGTAGGGACAGGGGGCCGAGTGTTTCTCAACATCTAGGGAAAATAAACAACAGCCAAGCCTTGACGCTAGTGGGAAAGTGACATGAGTCCTCCCTGACAGCTATGGAAGTGGAGGAATTCCTCCAGCTGTCAGCGAGTCAGAGCAGCTCTGTAATACTAGTAATCAAATGATCATATTCTATTGAGTGGGAGAGCAATGAGATTATATGTCATGTCCACTCAGCTGCCCACCTCGACTGCAAAGAAAAACCCTGCTGTACAGCTGAACTGTAGGTGGAGCAATAAACCAACCGCAGTTGCCAGAAAACATTTGGTGGAGCATTTCTTTCTCTTGGGGCTGCTTCACTTGATGAAGACATATGTGGTGTCTGAAAAGTCAAAATATAACATTAGAATATTTAAGGCAGCTTCTGTGGTCGCGCTGATTGCTGTTTGTCTTCTGCTTGTTTGGCTCAGTTAATAAACCTCCTCCTGTTGAGCCGGATACAGAAAGCTGCTTTTCACTCCATTCATCGTAGAGTTAAAGATGATGATGTCACGAAGCGTGGTACAAGTGGAGCTCTGTAGGAAAATATCAATGGTTAGCATTTAGCAGTAATAAACAGCCATTTAGGGGGAGAGAGAAGACTGAATAATAGTTGTTCAGATTCTACCCTGTCATCAAGCTCTGTGTCAGCTCTCAGCTGTTCATCAGAGACACACGGCTGATATTTTTAAGACCACAGACAGGATGATGATGATGATGATGATGATGATGATAATAGAGGAGTGTCAGGTGTGCTTGCTTATTTTCTAAATGTGTTTTTCAAAAGATAATACCGATCGAATGTTCACTACATGTGCAGTTTTGGCCTACTTTTCATAGGCCTCTTAGTTCCAGTTAATGGAAATCTTTGCACTACAGCTTTCAGTGATATTTTTGGGGAGGGCTTTGTTCCTTGTTTCAACATGAAAATTCCCCTGTGCTCAAAGCCAGGTCTGTAAAGAAACGGTTTTCCCAGTTTGGAGTGGAAGAACTTGACTGACCTCAACCCCTTAACACCTTTGGGATGAACTGGAGCGTTGACTGAGAGCCAGGCCTTATTCTATTCAGTTCACTTCCTTATGTATTGTATGCCGCAGTTCAGCGCCCAGGTCAACAAACTGACACACAATAAACAGGAAAAGAAAGAAAAAACAAACACTGGGTAATCACAAAGCTTAAATCAATCAACAGCTATGTGGAATTGATAAGAAATGTATTGAAAGAATAATGATAAGAAATCACAACATCCACGGTGAATCCATGTAAACGTATATAAACGATGTTAAGCAGAGTTAAAGGACAGAGAAAAAGAAGTTCCTGAAGGCAGCAGTGAGAGTTCAGCTAAGATGTGATCTTGTAGGTTCAATATGCTCATTGATTTCTTCTGTTTTGCTGGTCACAGAGAGACCACAGATCTCTGTCTGACACCAGTAATCTTTGAACAGATCTCAGCAACACTGTTCAGACTGTTTCTGTCCATCACCTCTCTTTTAGTTTGAATAACTGACTCATCTTTGTATCTAGATGTTATCTCTGATACGTGTGAAATCAATAATCAGTGTGAAAGACGGAGATCGGGCAAACATCAAATCAAAAATAAAGAGAAATGTAACTTAATTTAAAAAAAGATACAGATGGGGATATCAGGAACCCACAGCTAGTGGCCTCACACACGTCATATTCTGCTGATTGCTGAAAGATGGTGACGACAGGCTTGATACCTCATGTACTGATCTACTTAAGTTAACCATCAGTATATTAAGTATATTGGATCTGAGGGCCTGATGTGTAATGAAAAAGGCAACACAGACGGCACCAGGAATATGGCAAATACAGTAAAAATACCTTATGAGAGCCTATCATATGTATTTCTTCTATATGTATGTTTTTTGGGTTTTTTTTTTTTGCTGTGACCTCGTAGGAAATATTTGGGAACCACTGATTAATACTTTTCTGTTTTGTCCATCAATACTGAAACCAATGACTCTATGTTATTCTATAACTCCAGAACTGATAGTTTACTGATCCTTGCGAGGAAATCCCCTGGGTCTAGGAGCTGGTTAAGATTTCTCGTTGCACAGTCATACTGCAGACTAGTCAAGATCACTGATGTGTGGAAAACACCATGCATGTCTGTGAATAAAAAATGTCCTGACAGTCCATCCAGTCGCTGCTGAGAGATTTCGGTCTGGGGTAAAAGTTGTGGAGAGCCTGCAGACATTGCTGCTGCTAGCACGGCTAAACAAAATCCATCCTGAGGCAGCCACCGCACTGAGTATTTGAGTCCACACTCCTCTGGAAATGATGACTCTTAGTTTGTAAGCAGAAACGATTTTCCATCACTTCGGGAAGATGCAGTCTTGGTAGGAATTTCAGGCCTTGCACCATGCTTAATGCTTATTCAGAATGGACTTTGAACCCAATCCTGTGTCTTTACTCACTGCACCACCACCACTCCTGCATAAAAGTAGCGGTTACATCAGGGCCCCCCCCCCCTGGCAGCTGAGGCAGCAATATCCTGTGTGATGAGCAGTCTTTAGCTCTTTGCCGCTGTTGCATAAACGCCGTCTCATGCAGTGATGGAGCCCCGGGGTGTCTATGTCTGCCAGATTATAGACCCAGCCACTGCCTCTTCACTCCACTCTACTCTACTCTACTCTGCTTTTTTCTTTCAGTTCTTGAAGCTTTTGTGCCACCTCCTCCATCTTGTGTCCCATGTCTCATCTCTCTAAATCCCTCATCCACAATCCCCTCACCTCTCCCCCTTTGTCTCCTGCTAATCCATCTCTTCCCTCTTAACAAGATCTGCTGCTCATCCCATCGCCCCTCTTCGCTGTTTGTCATCACGTTATGGCTGATATAACCTCAGTGGACTGAATTACCTTCCACACTTTACCCGCTCTGATTCCTGTCCATGCATTAAGCTGAATTTAATTATGTTTATATATTACGCCCCTCACACGGCACTGCACCGGCTTGTTAACCGAACACCCAGATTCAACTCTTTATTAATGGAGCAGCCCGTGTCAGATCTATGTGAATGGATTATGTGGAGCTTTTAGTAGTTATTATTGTCACAGCAGGGGTGATTTGTAATCATTTCAAACATGCTTTTTTATTTTGAGTATTTTAGCAAGTGCTTGGTAATGCTCTGTTACTTTGTTTTTTCAGGCATGAGGCATTCTCATTGGTTAGTTGCTGGTCTATATATCCTGAATTAGATCTGACCTGTGATGGCAGTGCTGGCACAATATCTTGGCATCTCTCTTATAACGTCCTTGTTGATGTATTTCAGCTCAAATGTGCAGCGGATCATGTTTTTCTTAAAGTTGCTGTAATCATTTTTCAATATCAATTGTGACAATGGATCAAATGACTGTGTGTGTGTTTGTGGGTGTGTGTGTGTGAAAGGTGTCAGTCAATGTTGCTCCATGTTTGCTGGATGTGTAAATAGGTGACTCTTTAGTGACATGTTTGACCCTTACAACTCTATAAGTTGATAATGTGTCATGGTTGTTGTTCACAGCTTCTTTCTGCTTCCCCAAAGTGGCTAAAAAAAAAAATGTAGTTAATGCAGGTTTAATGTCATCTTTGTGGTATAATCCGTTCCTTTCTGCCCCCTGCAGGTCAGCCAAGGTAATGTCCCAGGTGTGGAAAGTGCCTCTCTGGCCATGGACACAGAGGAGGGTGTGGAGGTGGTGTGGAATGAGGTGCTCTTCTCTGACAAGAAGGTCTTCAAAGCACAGGAGGTATTGTGGCTCTTTTTATTTAAAGCCAACACAGGCTGTTATTCAACTAAATTATTTTCTCTTTATTTTTATTTATTCTAAAGCTAAATTAATGGGTTGTCATGGGCAACACAGTGCTCGTACAAGAACAGGGTTTTGCAATTACATATGTATGTGACAAATATATTCCAGTATGATCCATATAGTTTATTTCATTGACACTAACGTGCCACTCGTCCTTTGTTTAGAGGATTTACCCGCAGCCATTCCCGTGTGATGGCTCTCTTGCTAGCAGACAAAAGTCTTTTAAACAGATATTAATCCTTCAATAAAAGCCAGAATTTTGCCCAAGTTTAATATAAGAGAAGAGCAATGATCTGCTATGACAAATATTTTAAGTACCTCTTTTATAATCACCTCTGTATAAATTTCTAATTTGGAATCCCAAAATATTATATGATGTTCTTCCAGCAGATTTCGCTCCCTGTATTTAATGATTATTAAATATTATTATCTGCTGGTCTATAAAAAGGCAGAAATATTGAAAAATGTCCTTCACATGTTCCCCTAGCAGGTTTCTTGTTTTGTCCCAAACACAAAGGTATTCAGTTAATTATCGTAGCAGACTAATAAATTGAGCAAATAATGACACTTGAGAATCTGGAACTAATTGGGTTTTTTTTGTTGGTTTTTTGCTTAAAGAATTACTATAAACCAATTATCGAATAAATTTGCCGATGGAGTAACTGACTTACAGTTTGAGGTTTATTGGGAAAAGCCGAAGGGATTGAAGGAGCGATTGGGTCCATGAGGTTATGTGAAAATGTTAACTGGCTTGAATGTATGTGTTCTAGGAGAAGATCAAGGAGATGTTTGAGAACCTGATGCAGGTGGAACACCCAAACATTGTCAAGTTCCACAAGTACTGGCTAGACATGAAGGAGAGCCAGGCTCGGGTAAGTCCTCTCTCTTTCTTGCTCTCTCCCTTCTCTCTTTTTTTCTCCCCTCACATGCACAGACACGGACACCTGTGAATCAACTGTTATTCCCTCCTCCCTCCATCTGTGGCCCACAGGTGATATTCATCACAGAATACATGTCGTCGGGCAGCCTCAAGCAATTCCTGAAGAAAACTAAGAAGAACCACAAGACTATGAATGTGAAGGTCAGTGGTTTCACTCCGGTCACTCACTGCACTTGAGCGTTTACTCAGACACTCTTTCTCGTGGTGATGGTGGTGGTGACAACACGCGGTACTGCAGTCCAATCACTATTCAGATCCATATTTCCAGCAGGATTAGAGATTATGTAACAGGACGCCCTGGTGGCTCAGTCTGCCCAGACGTACGGTACATCTTATTCTTGCAATGTTGAGAGTTTGAAACCTGCAGTTTCTACAGCATCTCATCCTCTCTGTTTTCTCTATTTAATATTTCAATACCTAAAGGATTTCTAAAAATGTGCTGTACATACAGTATGGCCTTATTTCCTTTAATCCCTGAGAATGAGGGGGAATTAATGTACTTTAATGTATTACAGTACAATATAAATTTCCATATGCGCTCTGTGGAACAAATGCTGTAGAGGATTCACGCTGCTCACTGTATTTTAGGCCTGGAAGAGATGGTGCACCCAGATTCTCTCTGCGCTCAGGTACTGACAGATTTATTGCCCAGGATATTAACATGAGAGATGTTTACTATCATAGCCAGAGCATTAAGAAGATGGTTTATTGTTTACATGCAGTTATCTACACTCCTGTGACCCACCAATAATCCATGGCAACCTGACGTGCGACACCATCTTCATCCAGCACAACGGCCTCATCAAGATCGGCTCAGGTCTGCTCCCAGCAGGGCTTTTTATGTAACTACAACCAGCAGTGACCACCTATGCTGTGTTATCTCAGACTGTGGACTTCTGGATTTTACCTATTTAATCTCTGCAGTTTTACAAAACAGAATAAATATCTCAATTATGCTTAATTTTCTTTCCGCAGTGTGGCATCGGCTATTTGTTAATGGTAAGGAATAGATCATTTTGTCGTAGATACATGTATGTTTTCATTGGTGTCATATGTATCAATTTACACGATCTAATCTGTCTATATTATCTGTGTCTTCTCTAACCAGTGTTCCCAGATGCCAGCGTCCACAGTAAAGCGAGGCAACATCGCGATGAGCAGAGGAATCTTCATTTTTTTGCTCCAGAATACGGAGGCAAGTGTAAACGGAGCAGAGTTTGTGTGCAGCTTTCTGCAGCTTGATTTCTGTTAAATCTATCTTTCATTCATTCCTAGTGGAAAGATTTACCCCAACGTAGAAATTTAGGCATTTTCTCCACGGTTTAATGTGGCTCAAAACTTCACCAAATGCACAGCCACCGCAGGATCGTCTTTTTGTGTCGTGAAAAAAATACCCTGCCAATCATTTCTATAAGCATCCTGTGCAGTAAAACTGAGATATGTTGCAGAGCTAACTGCCGCCAGCAGCAAACAGAGTCTTCCACCAGGTAGCCGTGTGAGATAATGAGCTAAATGAAGGAATCAATGGAGCCACAGTACAATTGATTGGCTACTTAACATTTAAATTATTTGGCACAAGTCATTTGAGGAGATTTAATGGGTGATTTGTGTTGCTTTTAGTGCTGTAAAAAGGGTTAGGGTTAATTCTTTGTTTATAATAAGGCCCAACTTTTCCCGTTTTCCTGGTTAAATGGATGTTTTGTGAGTTTTTTCCTCTCCAAACTGAGTTTTTAAGGCTAGACCTTGTCGTATGATCTACAGATTCTAAAGCCCTTAGGGGGAATTTCGTGATTTGTGATGTTTGACTTTACTTGCTTGGTGATCCTGTGAAATGCAGCGACTATTTAATGAGTACGTTTTCATTTTGGCGTAAGCTTTTGCTTGATGTTTTCTATGTTTCAACCCTTTTTTTTTTTTTTGACTCGTCTCTTCTTTGCTTGTTCTATTCTGTTTCTAGCTGGTGAAGACGATTACGCCATAGACATTTTCTCCTTTGGCATCTGTGCTCTAGAGGTGAGAGAAACAGATAGATAATGTAAGATTTCCACGTGTGTGTGTGTGTGTGTGTGTGTGTGTGTTAACAGATTATTTGTGCTCCTAGATGGCAGTACTGGAGATCCAGGCCAATGGAGATACAGCTGTGTCCAAGGAGGCCATCGTCAATGCAGGTCAATCTCTGGAAGACCCTCTCATGAGAGTGAGTGTCAAAAATACTTCATGTCCTAAATATACACACCAGTGCACCCAAGGAAACACAGAGATAAAGACAAACTGTTCCACCACATTAACACCTGCCTACACACACTACCCTGCTTCTAGGTTTATATCAAACCTCATACAGGGACTGTGTGAGGTTTCGGTAAAACACGGTTTCAGTGAGACATACCAGAACGGAGAGTGATGCTCAATAAACCGGGTCACGTTGTGCAGTCATGTAGTGTTGCTGC
This sequence comes from Seriola lalandi dorsalis, assembly GCF_002814215.2. Taxonomy (NCBI): domain Eukaryota; kingdom Metazoa; phylum Chordata; class Actinopteri; order Carangiformes; family Carangidae; genus Seriola; species Seriola lalandi. The sequence continues at coordinate 820,612 of NW_019524913.1, forward strand.
TTTCTACAGGAGTTCACGCAGTCTTGTTTGCGTCATGAAGCCAAGCTCCGTCCTACGGCTCACGACCTTCTGTTCCACCGAGTCTTGTTCGAGGTCCACTCCCTCAAACTGCTCGCCGCCCACTGCCTCATCAACAACCAGTGTGAGTTTCTCACCTCCACACGCCGAGCTTACTGCATGAGAATCGCTCTCCTCCTCTGTCCTCCTCGTGATAGTTACAGCATTCATACGAACAGCGAGCAAATTTTAGCCTTTACATGAACACTAAATCACAACCTAGTACTCTTACTCCTAAAATACTTTTTTTTAAACTTATTTTGAAAAATATCTTTACCTTCTAATGGGACCCGATCACATTTACCCTCATAGGCATTGAACAAATTATTGCAACTGTAAAAGTGTATAAGATCAGTATAATTATGCCCAAATTTGTGTTGCATCCACAGACTTGCTTCCGGAGAACTGTGTGGAGGAGAAAACCAAGTCCTTTGACCCCAGCGCTGTCATGGCAGAGATTAAACATGAGGACAGACAGGGAGTTCAGCTCAAGTAAAATCATGTTTCTCTGGCTACCAGTGAATACCTCTTGACATATTGAACATAATCCTCACTGTGCTCCTTTCTGTGTGTGTTTTCATACTTTATAGATATTCCCATGTGTCTCCTTTGGAACTCGACAAGTTTCTGGAGGATGTCAAGTGAGTGAAACAAACGTATGACTTGTCGTTTTGTATCTGTAATTACTTCTTGCCGTGGCTGCGGCATGAAGTTGAACACGTCGTCCTTTCCTCTGCTCAGGAATGGGATCTACCCGTTAATGAACTTCGCTTCATCTCGGCCTCACCCCGTCCCTCGCGCCCTCTCCTTGTCTCAGGAGCAGGTAGAGACGGTCAAGACGCCGACTCCTGAACCGCAGGAAACAGAAACGAGGAAGGTGAGCTCTTTAGACGTGACCACAACCGTGTGAGATGCACAAATCTGGCCGCGTACAGCGCAAAGCAAACATGTCGGCGTTGTCTTCTCCTAGTCGACTGGCACGCGTGAAGAAAGCGGCGCTCGTGTGATGCTGAGTGAGGAGGAATGTATTTTCTGCAATATGGCAAGATTGGGAATTCGACATGCTCACACGTGGAAACATCCTCTCATTGGTTGTTGCCAGTTTAGCTGTTTTTAGTGTAAATAAATTTTCCAGAACTTGTTTTGTTGTTGTGCGTGTTGCTTACGTACAATATGTAACATGACCTGCTTGTGTTTTCGTGCTTGATTGTTTATTATTATTAATATTGATATGCCCGTTTATTATCACCCAAAACATTTTTTGCTGTGTCCTCATTTTGCTTTGCCTTTTACTCTGTGACCTTTTCTTTTTTTCTCTGATGATGTTCATGTAGGTCATTCAGATGCACTGTAATCTGGAGTCAAATGAAGAAGGGACCAAAACTCATGTGAGTCACATAGTATTACAGGTACTTTGCCCGTTACAGTAGTAACACTTCCGTTGGGCTTTTTAATGATCAAGCATATTGATCTTTTTCCCATTAACATCGTTCCAGCAGCTCTGTACCAGCGGGGTGCAACATTTATTTTAGAAGTTCAGTCAGTTATGATTAACATAAATCGATCCTGATTTAAACTCGACTTTGTGCTGTTTCCCCAGCTCTCTTTGTTTCTGAAGATGGATGACAAACTTCACAGGCAGCTTAGCTGTGACATCCTTCCAAGTAAGTCGACTACCACTGTACCTGTAAAGATAAGGCCTCCATTATTTCTATATTTTTGTTGTTGTCAACAAATCCTATGGAAACACCTAAACCAATGTCAGTCTGTCTCTTAGTACCCTCTGACCTTCCCAGCCTGTCTGTGGCCCACTGGTTCCTACTGAAGCTGCAAACCTTTAAAAATGGGTCATGAATATATACTTTAATTTTGAAAACTCTCGGTATTTCAATAAAAGTTTTTGCCAAACATTATTCAAACAGGAGTCAATAAATTGTGCATTTGCTGGGGTATATGTTCAACAGCAGACTCAAAATTAAGTTACATTTGCCATGTTTATGGTAATAAAGGAACATGTTACCCAGTGAACCTTGGGGTTCACTGATGTGTTGTTAACAGTTTTATTGGACAAGAGTGGAGTTCTGTGGCACAGAGGAATAAGATAAATCAGGCTTTGGCTAAACAGACAATACTCATTAGGAGGAAAGAAGAAAATCTAGAATTTCTCCAGCTTTATCCTTTTATCTATGTTCTTTATACTCTGTAGGTTCTTTTTATTGCACTGAAATATTTCATGTGAAACTTTCAGCTGACACCTCCAAAGACCTTGCCAGTGAACTTGTTCACTACGCCTTCATAACTGAGGTAAATATAAAAGCTTCTCTATATTTGTCCTTCGTCAACAACAATAGATAAATGTCCTCACTGTGATTTTTGCATTTTTAAACAAAACAAGTACACTTGTAGCAGCACTGGCATTTCATATCCAGTCTTGAAAATGTTTGCCTGAAAAGTATTTTGTTTGTCATGTGTAGGAGGACAGTGAGAAGGTTGCAGGGTTCCTGGAGGACGCTATCTGCCGACACCGGGTCCGAGCGCTCGCCTCTGGGAGCACACAATGAGGAGGGGTCACGACAGCGGCAGGCCCAGACAGAGGGGCCAAGGGTGTTGACCACGCGGATCAAGAAAGGGAGAGGGCAGCAGGCAGGATCACACAGCTGGTAACAAGAGGGGAGCGGAGGGAGCCAGGGACCCAGCTGGGGATAACATGGGGACAAATACAGAAGGACGCTGGCCCTTAACAGTCAGTAAATCATCCCAGACAGAAGGAGGAAACGCTAGCACTGAGAGAGGAACCGAAGGCGCCTCTGGTTGGAGGACCGGAGGCATCATGGCTGTGTTCAGCACTCCCACAGAGCAGTGGAAGATTGACAAACTCCCTGCCTAAAAGGGCTGTCATGCCTTAAGATATCTTGACAACTTAGGTTTTCCATAATGCCACTAATCAGAACGGATATGTTTTACTTACAAATGCAGCAGCTGTCTTTTCAGAGGGACGTTTTATTGCTCATAAGCTTCGTTTGCACTCCAATGTCCACTTTGATTGGTGAAAACTCAGTTTGACATGTAAACAAATTAACAAAGCCTCTCTCCGTCCCAAACAAGAACCTTCACTTTATTACCGTTTTAGGAATTCAATATTCCATCCAACCCGCACTGTTAATATTCATTCAGCTGACTTATTTATTTCTGTTTAACTGTGAACAATAGAGGCATTGCACAAGCCTGTTTTGTTTTGTTTTTTTTGTTTTTTTTTGCTTTATTTTTATGAGCTGCAGAGTTAACACACCTCACTGCACTCTTGGGTTAAAGGCTTTTTCTCCCAGAGCTAAACACGCCACGCCTAAATGTAGTGACGAGCAATGAGATGATGCCTCTCTTTTATCCTGTAGTGCTCTTAAGGGTTTTCCCTGTGAAAGTGTTCTGAAAGCCAAAGACTTGCAAAGTGCCTAATATGGCAATGTACTTTGGACAAATATTCCAAATGAAACAGCGGCATCATACCAAATTTAGCAATTTGGAATTTAATGTACTCAGGCTGACTTTTACAGTTTTAAATCCAGACGCATTGATTGATTTGGACTAGTTTGCATCTCTTATCATGAGTCCACAGAGTCAGCCTGTGTGAACATGGAGATGAACTTGACACCCGCTAATGGAAGCTCCATTAAGAACCACAGCCACTGTATATTGGACACATGGATCAGATGTTAATGCTTTCTGCTGCAGTTTATATTAGTTTTGGAGGAGAAAAAAAAAAAGGAATGCGTCACGGGAAGCCTGTGATTTAAAACCATAGTCCTATGTAAGGCTGTTGGTGATGTGATCTTAAGACTTATCAATAAAAAATGCCATATTGTTAATAAATGTTACTGCTATACCTTTTGTTTTTGTTTTTTTGTTTTTTCTGCTGTATTTCCCGAACTATCTGAGGATATTTTCTAACTCTGAATTTGTTTTGTAAATGTGTTTAGAGGTGTTTGAAAGGCAAAATCTACCCAAATTTTCTGAAAATGTATGGTGTTAGTATTTTGCCGTGTCTTTGATTGATAAGTAGAGCTATTATGCATAAGCATTTAGCAGCCTCCATGAAGATTTCCATGAGCTGCAGATGCTAAGACATAATCTCTGATAGGATGAATGGAATATTTTTTGCTTTCAACACATTAATTTACCAGAACCACATCTACTGCTTTTATTTCAGACAATATCAGAGTAAGCATTGGAATTGATTACACTGCAACCCACACATATACAAAAATAGAATACATCCCTTGAGCTCTACTGGATTTCTGGAGAACCCAATCTTGGCACCATAAAAGACACCATTTGGGTGGATTTTACCTTAACAAAACTGGGCAGTTAAAAAAACAAAACAATAGTGAATCGTCTGATCAGCCTTCAGCAGTATACTCTTGTTTGTCAGACTCACTTAGCTCTGCTTCATTTGTTTCCTGGGTCTGTAAAGTCGCGGTTTCATAACAGTTACGCTGCTGTACAGTCATTGCTTACAGTACTTACTTACTATACTCTGTGTCAAGCCTTTTTATCAGTGTCTCTCTGAAAACAGGAGCCCTGAATTCTCCCAGACATTCACCTACTATAGGCTGTGGTGTACATATTTGTTTGTGGCTATTAAAGGGGTTTACTTTGGACAGAATTTCAATGCAAAGCAGTGCCACTGTTGCTCTCATTTGATCTAGTAAGCTGCATGTCTTAATAGCCTGCAACCATTCAGAACTTTGCATTTTGCCTTTGTCAGTCACAGTTCAGTTCCAGAGGGGACCTGACCAAGAAAATGAATGTTGAGACTGTGCAAACATGAAAAAAAGAAACCCCATCCATATCAGTCTTACTTTACGTCAGATTACTTTTTTCCCGTGACTCTGTTGAATGAAACTTGCCTTTGGATGTGTTCCACTTAAACCTTTGTTAAATATTGTAGCTACTGCAATTAAATACATGACAATAAACTATATGTAAAATGTTGGTTATGTCTGAAATTATTATAATTTATTTATTTATAATATATCATTAGGATTTAGTGTTGTTCATTACTCTGAGATATACTCCAGGTTACAGTTAGGAGGCTATATTTTGATGGTCATTAACACATTTTTCTAAATTAATTTAGTATTTAGTATAAATAAGTAAGTTCTGTTTATACTTAGGATGCATCTGCAGTTTCTTGGTAACAGAAGTGATAATTTAATCAGTGTTAGAAATGCAAATTATCTTATCTAGTCCTTTACCTGTGACCTTCAGGAGGTATTATAGTTATATCAAAACTTACTAGCTGTTGCCAAATTAAACAAATTAGCACAACGAGCAGTTGATCTTTTGTTTGTTATTAAGTTAGAGCACAGGCTTAATTATCAACTTGGAAGACATTTTAAAAGAGTATCCCTCTACAAAGAAATTATTATCAGGAGAAATTACAAGCAGCAAAGTTTTTTAATCATTTTGGATCAGTCTCTTAGAAGCATGTCATCAACCTAGCAGTGTTTCAAGCAATACAATTACCAGACCGTGAGTTATATTTTAGTTTGTGCAAAATAGTTTATAAGATTATTTCACTGTGTAGATTACTGTAGCTGTGACCTTGATTGAGATATCCTCTCTATTATTTATGAGATGGACCAACAACACCAAGACACAAATAGCTAGGCCTACCCAGATTTGTGACCCTATCTATACATCATGTGGTTACAATTTTTTCGGTACACAATTTTGCTCATCAGTTGTCAAATGTATAACCTCATTTAAACACAGTACCCTGGAGAATCAATCAAATATATAGTATCTGATTACAAAACATTCACAGAAGGAATAGTTTACGCTGAAACCGTGGCTACATCCGTGAGTGAAACTCTATGAAAGGGTCATCGACGAACTCTCCATTTCCCTCCCCATCATCGCGAGGGTTTCACTATCGCGATACCTTTCATTGAAAACGTGAGAATCTCGCGAGCGTTGTGCAGTGTGGGCCTTTCCAAGAAGGTGTGCTTCATGGCGGTTACGGAGACTGCGGTAAATAAATTCCTTGATAAAGAGACACTTTGACAATTTTTCAGCCACAGTGGTCATTGCGTAAGTAATACGCGAAGTGTGGTAGAATTCAGTTGTACTAAATATGCTTTAAATTGACAATATGTCACTGGGGAAGATAAATGTTACTTCACGCGCCATAGCAATGAACTAGCTAATGTGAGCTAGCTTCTTGCGAGCAACAAAGATCGCCATCGTAAGCTATACGGAAACCAGGCCTCGCTAATCATGTACTGTTTTTGTAATAATTATGCAGTTCAGGTTAATGAGGCGTACTGAAGATGTTTCTTTGTTAATGTCCATATCTACTATAGCTAAACATTTCTTCGGCTAAGGTTTAACCATGGCCCGTCATTGCTATTTCACCTAGCTAGCGTGAGTTTTAATGAAAGCCATCGTTAGCATTAATGTGCATCAAGCTAACGTTAGCTGACCAAAATCTAGGGAAAACGGGCTGGCAATGTGTGGATTGCAATGTAAATAAATAATGCTAGCTGCCTGTTTCTCTTTTTGTTAGTCTGAAGGCATTTTTTATTTCCCCTAGAATTTGTTGAATTGTTAAAGCTTCCCCATCAGTCCTCTTCCCCTTGGGGGCTTTCCTGCCTCAGTCTGGTGGACCCAGCGATTAGCGGGTTGCGTAGGTAAGGAGTTCGTCCGGTCCCACCTGGTTTAAATCCGGGTGTATGTCCTGTATGATAGAATATTTAATAATAATATGTGTTGTGACTTATGATTACAATACACGAAGTATGTTATTAGGAAATTATAGTTATGGATGTACATACAGGCAGGTGTTCGTAATCCAGACTCTGTTTCTCAGTTTTTGTGTGAATTGCTGTTTCTGAATTGCAGGGAGGTGAAGCTCTGACGATGGAGAATGGACAGGGCACAGGCTCCAAGCTTGGCCTGCCGCCTCTCACTCCAGAGCAGCAGGAGGCACTTCAGAGGGTAGGAAAAACCCAGACATACATTATCTACCTGAATGTACCCTTTGTGATAACGTAATTCCTACTGGAAGTTGATATGATCAATGTAAAGCAGCCCCTTTACATGCACGTAAGTACTGGGTTACATTCTGTCGTAACCGTATTTCTTCCACATCACTGATATGAGAAATCTGGTTTTTGGACAGGCAATGAAGAGACCTGATTTCTCCTGTAGAAAGCCAAATTCTTGGTCATGTATACGTTTCTGCTTTACATGTATGGAGGGGCATGACTCAGACTTCAGGCAGAGAAGGAGAATGAACGACGAGATCATTACAAATAGTGATGCATCCTCATATTTAAAATAGCTTATATCAAAGTCTGATTAAAATTAAAACTGTAGCCTGAAGAAGTTTAAAGGTTGGTTTCCTGTTGAAACGAGTAAGCCTTACTTTAAAAATATTGACCTGCTCCATGTATTTGTTATGTGCAGCATGTGCAGATACAGTATTTGCCCGCATTTAGTTTAGCTTATAATGTTACAACAACTCCATGTGCATATGAGGAAATTAAATGTAATGCCTTTCTCCTTTTCCAGGCAAAGAAGTATGCCATGGAACAAAGCATTAAGAGTGTGTTGGTGAAGCAGACCATTGCCCATCAGCAACAACAGCTCACCAACCTGCAGGTGAGATGTGTAACAAAATGTTGGTACTCCGCCAAACAAAAAGTTTGTAATACGCCTGTCACCTGTGAGCCTTGATTCTAGACAGAGTATCTTAGCCTTTTTATACATGAGTAATTCAGACATCTGTTGTTTCAGAAGTCTGTTTTGGTTTAGCTCCTTTGGAAGTCTTACTCCCTACTCTGCCATGCTCTGAAAAAAAAAATCACATGTGTAGACCATGTGCCGTTGCTTTTCCTTCTGCTCTTTTTCAGATGGAGAAGATCGTCATTAAGGAATTGGTTATCATGTTAAATGCTTTGCACTTTTAAAGCGGACTTGTTTATGTTTATTGCTGTGTGGTGATTTGTAATTCAGATAGGGGAGGCAACTCCACAAACTGTATGTTGTTTAGAAGGAGGGTCTGAATATAGTTTTAGCCTAACCGCTTTTGTCTATCTAGCAAAGCAATGACCTTTTTGAAAAAGCAAAGCTAAGGGATATCTAACCTACTTTTCAGCACTTTTTTCATCTTTACTGTCTTTCAGATGGCAGCAGTGACAATGGGCTTTGGAGATCCTCTCTCACCTTTACAATCGGTCAATAGATTATTAAATTTTTTTTCTGTGCGCATTCCCAATGGAAAAGGACTGTTACCCTTCTTTTATTGGTTGCTTTGGCAACAACCCCTGCCTTTTTATCTAACCAAAGAATGCATATTTTGTGAGAAAACATGGCTTTCTACTGCTAGGGTACCAGCGACCATGTCCGTAATTCAGTGTGAGATGAATGACCGTTGTTAATCGCTGTAGCATTTGCTCAAGTTGCAATGGAGTAATTTGCATTGGTATTTTTTACAAGAAGATAGCCAAAGCTCTTTGGCTGTCAAGGGGATTTTTTAAGGACTTTGTAAAGGGTTTATAAATATGAGAAAAGTCAAGTCTCTTTGAAAAATATGCATTTGCTTTATTTAAGAACAGAAAGCTCTTGGCATGGGAAGAAAGAGGGATAGCAATCCCTTTAATGGACCAAAATGAGAGAACTGCTGGAACAGGGATCTTTTGGCCATCTCAAAGTCAAGTTTTTTTCAGTCATTGAACTAGTAATTTTTCCATTATGTCATGAATTAGGCACATGTTATATTTTGTTGGTAATAGGAAGAAATGAACAGAAGCAGACTGACTTAAAGGCATCAATAAACACAGCAACTTCTGGTGGTTAAACCATCCCTCCCCTTAGACTTGAGAAGAAAGTTTGAAATGCTTTCATCAAGACTTTGTATGGATTTCGTTTGAACTCCACGATTACTTTTGTTACCTTACTTGCATCCCTGGACTACAGGTCAGTTACTGAAGCCAAATGTTTGTGAGGGCTGTGCATGTCAATCACTTCAGTGTGTTTTCCTCCATATGTCTGTTCCATAGAAACAGAATAGAGGCCATATTAGAATTACAAGTGGCGACATCAATATTTTATAACTGTTATACATGTTAGTTTTTTTCACAAAGTTCTTTCCATTGATTACACTATCCCATTATTACCCTATTTACCTGTCCAGACCCCCTAACTTGGAATTGGCCTCTAATTATTTTTGGGGAAAGCAAGCACAGTAGAAAATACACATTTATTATTAGTGGTTGTGTGTGTGTGTGTGTGTTTGTCTTCCTTTCTTTTACTCTCTAATGCTTATCGTGTGTTGTTTTTCCTGGTTGGTAGGTGGCAGCTCAGCGGCAACGTGCTCTAGCCATCATGTGTCGGGTGTATGTGGGCTCCATATACTATGAGCTTGGTGAGGACACCATCAGACAGGCCTTTGCCCCCTTCGGCCCAATCAAGAGCATTGATATGTCTTGGGATTCTGTTACAATGAAACATAAGGTCAGTGTCATTTATTAAGTGTTAAACCTGGTAAAAAATTCGGCTGTTCAACTTTGAATTAAATGCAAAAGATTATAAATAAAGGTGCGTCAGTGTCTGTAGATGTTCTGTTTTTCTTGTTTTTATTATGGTGCAGGGGTTTGCCTTTGTGGAGTATGATGTGCCAGAGGCTGCTCAGCTGGCTCTGGAGCAGATGAACTCAGTCATGTTGGGGGGGCGAAACATTAAGGTAAGTTGTCTGGAGATATGAGTATCTCTCGAGGTCTTAGGAACACAAGGACAAAGGGAAACAAATGAAAATCTCCTTCTCTATAACAATGTCTTTTTGGAGTAATTTGATTAAACAGGAAGTTGGATTCCTTCCTGGCATTTAGGATGCTGAGTCAGTGTGTTAATTAAGTGCTTTTGTGATACTTAGATTACTAGTGAAATTTCTCAAATATGACTAATTTCTCTCTTTGCTTGTCTGTGTCTGTTGATTTCCAGGTGCGTGTGTATGTCTGGGTGTATGTTTAGTGTACTGTCTGCTTGTGTTGTGTGTTATGCTTCCATGATGTCATCAAGGCTGTTTTAGTGACCAGTTGCAGTAGGATGCCCAGCGGCGCGTGGCGTCGCTCTGTGTCCATGATGTGCTGATGATGGGCTGCGCCTGGTTGGTGTTGCTTGGCCGCCCCATCTGTAGTACAGATCCCAGTCCGACTTAGATGCTCGTCTTACATAGACATTAAAATTCTTTTATCGGAGAAAGGAAGATGTCAGAGTGCGTAGCCCTAGCATGAGACATGTATTGCGTTCCCCTTTCGGTGTTGCCACCAGCTCAGCTAGTCACGCTGTGTATAAACCTGGTATTTTAAGATAAAGCTATACTACTTTGTTAAATAGCGTTGCAGTTATTTGCAAAATCAGCTTTGCGTTTGGATTGTAAATTAAGTGATATTTGGTACTAAACGAGTGATTGGATTCGTAACAAAAGTTGGTGTTCAGCTGACAAACATCTCTAAGCGACCCTATTTAATTTGACAATCTAGTTTAGAGTTAATGGTAATTTAAAGTAAATAATAAGTAAGATCAAACGATCTACGTGATAGACGTGGTAAAGTGATGTCCATAGTTTAGTGCTGTGGTCATGTATTATACATGACCACAGCACTAAACTATGGACAAAGCTCAAAGTTGTACTTAACAAATTTATTAATCATTAATTTATTTATTTAGCTTAATACTGCTCCCTGCTTGCGAAAAAAAAAAAAACGGATTTTATTTCTTAGAGTATTTTCGTACTCGGTGGCCATAATTAAGATGATAAGGCTAGACACGGGTTTCAAGCATATACCTGACGGACAGCTTAGTGTCGTGATCGTAGGTGGAGAGTGGCTTTGACTGAACTCGGTGGCTGCCGAAAGTTAGCGCGGCAGGGACATACAGTTTTGCGGGGGTGCGTTCTCGGTGGTTGGTACAATAAACCCCTTACTCAGTAGCCATGCTGGTATGATCTGTGCTATAGGTTGGGCGGCCAAGTAACATCGGTCAGGCGCAACCCATCATTGACCAGCTGGCAGAGGAGGCGCGCGCCTTTAACCGGATCTACGTGGCATCCGTCCACCCTGACCTGTCAGATGATGACATCAAGAGTGTGTTTGAGGCCTTCGGAAGGATCAAGTCTTGCACGTTAGCCAGAGACCCCACTACAGGGCGACACAGAGGCTTTGGCTTCATTGGTGAGCTGGGGGGCCCTCATTCGCTCGTGCTCTTGCGTTGCCCATGCTCTGCTACTAACTACTATTTTTATTCCCTTACAGAGTATGAAAAGCCTCAGTCAGCCCTGGACGCTGTGTCTTCTATGAACCTCTTTGACCTGGGGGGTCAGTACCTACGAGTGGGCAAAGCAGTGACTCCACCAATGCCCCTACTGACCCCCACGACCCCTGGTGGTCTGCCACCTGCTGCAGCTGTGGCTGCGGCGGCAGCCACTGCTAAGATAACGGCCCAGGCAAGTATGAATCCCTTCCAAAGGGATTTAATGGCCTTCCAGGTAAATATAACCCAGATCTAGCTAGAATTGACACCAAAAAGCACAGATGGGCATAGAACTTTTATTGATGTGACTGGGAGAAGGCCAGTTTTGTAGAGATAACATAAAAACAGTAATTGCCCTGATACAGTGTCAATTTAACTGCCCAGAAATATGAGACATTCTTGGCTTAATTTTTAAATCCAGTTTAATGTGTTCAAAACACAAACAACCTAAAACACAATATGGAAGATTTCATTTTTTGGTATAATGTATATTGTGTAGTTAAATAAGTAATCAAAGCTCCTCCCATTCACTGATTGGGTGTAATACTAAGAGAGTCCTCTCTCTTAGTTAGCACATTGACAGCTATTTTTCAGTGTGAACAGTCGATGACTAACCAGACAGTTGTGTTCATTGTAGAATGTTTCATGACTGAAAGTTTTTACCATCACTGTTGTATATTTATGACTTGCTAAGGATAGTCAGTGATTGTTTAGTAAATCTGTACTGAAATATTGTTGGTGACCTTGATTCTCACTAGAGAGGCAAGATTGAGCTCACTGTGCCATGCTGTGTGATCGTTGACTGTGCTGCCTTGTGCTGTGTTCTGTGTGTTTCCCTTACCTAATGTCTTCGGCCCCCCTCTCTTAAGGAGGCTGTAGCCGGCGCATCAGTCTTGGGGGCGTTAGCTGCGCCCCAACTTCTCGGTCAGCAAATGGGAATACCTCAGGCTGTCATGGCTGCCCAGGCACCAGGGGTCATCACAGGTGTGTTTTAAAAAAAAAAAAACAAAAAAAAAAAACAGGAGTTTAATTCATCTGAATTATGCTTTAAAGTGCTGTATAAAGCATACAGCTTTGCATGCAACTTACCAGTTTACCTTATGGGTTTAACCAATTCTGGAACTACTACTTTTAAAGGTCTGTAAACTGCCTGATTTTTACTTTTTTTTTTTTTTTTTTTTTTTTTTTTTTTTTTTTTTACAAAGGATAATATTTATGTGCACAGAATTTATGTTTATGTTTTTTGTAGCTGAATTAGTAGGTAACTAGTCGCAAAGAAAATTGATGCAGATGTATTCCTCTATCATTATCATTATTATACCTTTTTCAGCATGGCTGCAAAGTTCCCCACATTTTAGGTTCTCAGTTTAAGGCAGTCATAACCCTCACAATGGCTTGACCAGTGTTTACAGTCACAGACCTATTTGTCCACCAAGTGTCATGGAAATCTAGACCAAAAATCAAACTTGGTTGTTCAGATAACCTCTCGTCTCTCGACAGGTGTGACTCCGGTGCGTCCTCCCATACCAGTGCTTCCCCAGGTTGGTCTTGTGAACCCAGTGCTTGCATCACCGCCAGTCCTGTCTAATCAAGCTGGTGGCTCCAACCAACAAGAGAAGAAAGAGGAGAAAGAAGAGATGCTTCAGGATGGTACAGGGCAGGAGATGTTGAGTGACCAAGAGCACATGAGCATCTCAGGCAGCAGTGCCAGGCATATGGTGATGCAGAAACTGCTTAGAAAATCAGAGGTGAGATTCAGGAAATGAAGGGCCAGAAGAAACGCTATTGGCTTGAGGAAAGCTTTAATTTTCTCTTTTAATGATCAAACTCGTGTTCTGATTGTATTCTCTGCCTTCTTTTCTCCAGTCCACGGTGATGGTGCTTCGAAATATGGTTGGACCAGAGGACATTGATGACGACCTGGAGGGTGAGGTGACGGAAGAGTGTGGCAAATTTGGCTCTGTCAACAGAGTCATTATTTACCAGGAAAAGCAAGGAGAAGAGGAGGATGCAGATATCATTGTCAAAATCTTTGTAGAGTTTTCCATGGCCTCAGAGATGAACAAAGCTATCCAGGCCCTCAATGACCGCTGGTTCGGGGGTCGCAAGGTTGTCGCAGAGGTGTATGACCAAGACCGTTTCAACAGCAGTGACCTGTCTGCATAAAATGTCTGAAATGGTTCACCAGCACCCACCCCCCATACCTGTCGCCCAAACTCATTTCAGCCACAGTCATTGCAGCTAGAGATGAGGGTCTCCGAAACTTGTAATTATGTTTTTATTTTCTTTTTTTAAATTGCTGTTGATATTAATGTTAAACGCCCCATCGGGGGGATTCATTCAGAATACTTCGTGTCAGATTTTGCTTTGTGATCTGTGAAAACTCCCTTTTTGGTGCAAGTTTCAAATTTTTGTAATCCAGTCTTGTAAAACATTTAGGTTATCTTGCTTTAGTTCCTTTTTTTTTCTTTCATGAAAATGCCGGGACATGTAAACACTTTTTCTTTCTATGATTAAAGGTTATTGTTTGTCCAAAAAAAGTGTGATGCAAATTGTTTTTATTAAGATTTGTGAAAGAAGTATCCTTTTGAAGATGTATTTGTACATACGCTTGTGTGTTCTGGTTGTAGAACATAGCATTTGATTACGAAGTAAAAACATTCTAAAGCAACTACTGCTTAGTTGTATTTGTACAGGGGGAAAACAACTTTCCAAACACCTTACAGTATAATCATCTGAATTTGAACAGAGGTATTTTCCTTAATGGTCATTTTTGAGGCCTTTGTTTGTAGAGATTGTAAGCAAATACTGTATTTTGCCTGTATTTTACAAATTGTGGCCGAGGTCTGCTTATAACTACTGTAACTCTGAAAGTCAGCTCTCCTTTTTGGCATACTGCATGTGGTCATCTTTTTTGAAATGCCTGACCACAATGAGTTTGTATTTAGAAACATCTTTAATTATCTTACAATGCAATTGGGAGAGTGTTTATCTTTGCTAGGTTTTATAGTCCTTCATCTCTGCAGTAGCTTTATTTGTGCCACTGTCCAACCAAACAGTTATTGGAGAATATAAGTGGTTGTTTCACAAATTCAGTGCTTGTATTGAATAACACTCTGATGAGAAAGATAATTGCTTAACATGTCATTAAACTGTAAAAGCAACTGTTGAAGTCATCAAAATCAAACTTTGGCCTAGATGCATGGTTTTGTTTACGTTTGTGCTCAAGGACACTACTAGAAAATGTTTTGTAAAGGCTACTTACATGCACATAATCATTTAGCCCTACTCTGATGTCATTTGTGGACTGAATACATGCATGGGACATAACGGGACAGCTCAGCAAAAATAAAGTAACAGTAAGCAGTGGAAAACTTTGGGCGGTTTGCTCAAGGAAATTAAACTTGTATTAGCCATTTATGACACATTTACTTAATATTTTCCAGGCCTGAGTAAATCTACTGCTTTTGAGATTTGAATAAAGCTAGTACTCTGGTGACGCTAGTGTCCGCCGCTAGGTGGAGCTATAAAGTAACGTGTGGCCTCTCCTACAGGGACGCAAAGCGGCGGTGCTCCAGCTCAAATCTAGCCCAGCCCCCCACACGCCAAACCGGCCTCCCTCGGCTCAACAAGGGGAGGGAAGTGCGGCTGTTGCTGAAGCTCCTGTTACCGCCGCTGGCATTTTACCTACGTCGCACTGGAAGAGTGGTCACTGAGAAGTTTCCTTGACGTCTTTGGGGATGTTGTTACTACACACACCGGTTAACAAGGTGCTTTCCGTAGCTTTCGTGATACAAGTGTTAGCTAACAGCAGCTAGGCACAAAGGCGTTCAGTCAGCTACTAGCCGATGTTAGCTAATGGTAACTAGCCTGCTAACAACACAACCGGTGAGGACGAGCACATCCTTGCGCAGCAGTGCCCGGGTTAATCTCTGCTGACTAGCTCCGTGGGATATGTTAGCTGTTTTGTGATACATGTTTATCTGTAACCTAACTCAAGTGGTTGTATTAACAGTCGCCACTCATGACTGGGCCACTTAAAGCAACGTTTCTGCAAACCTGGGTCGTTGGCTGCATCTTTTTCAGCTAGCCACGGCAGAGCGTCGGACTTATTCAGGGATGGTGGCGGTAGCTAAAGAAGCTAACGTTGCTCCGTCGGTGTGAAGAAGTGAGAGCAAGAAGTGAGGAAACGCTTTAGCCAATTGGGAGGTCTCGGTTTTGTTTATGTTAATTACAATTCCGGGGTGGATGACGCTGGGACGAACCTGACAATCCTTGAACACAGCTGAACTGAAACTGGGAATATCGCTAACAGATCGAAGGGATTATTTTTTTGTCTCTAAGTGGATTTCGGCCTCCTTTTCAGGGTCGTCGTGGGAACACAGTGAGTTTTTTGACATTGAGTGAGCCCACTCCCACAAAATATTCTCTGTCCCAGCGACCTTCCCCCCTGCTTCACCCTCCGATGCGGAGAATTCAGTAGCACCGGCAACCTAATTCCCCACGGCGGCCGGACATGCTGAAGTGTATCCCCCTGTGGCGCTGCAACCGCCACGTCGAGTCGGTGGACAAGCGGCATTGCAACTTGCAGACAGTACCTGATGAGATATTCCGCTACAGTCGCAGCCTGGAAGAGCTTCTCCTTGATGCCAATCAACTCAAAGAGCTACCAAAGGTATGCAGAGTTCACACACCAATAATATCTCCTCTGCGTCAATCAGTGTCTATATTTGTGTCTCATGTTGATGGTTTTCTATGCTAAATTTACCCTGCATCACAACACACTTGTACACAGTTGGTGTTTTATTCATATGTGTGAAAAGCAAAGGTCACTGCCAGGTGACATAAGCAGTAAAACAGCTTGCATATTACCTGCTCAGGTACTTCCTTAGCAGCATAGCTACCTCCTTCTTTGCTTTCTTGGAAATGGGTTTGGTCATTCTGGCCTGCAGTGCTGTAACAGCATTAGATAATGATAGCCACAAAGTAGCTGCTGTTGAAACCACCCATTATAGAGTACATTTTTGTTTTAATTTGCACATAGAAAACAGAATTTCAAAGGTGTCAAACAATGTAAACTTTTGGAAAAACACTACAACTACTTAATGCTTTTCATTTTTTGATGGCCCATGTTGACAAGGATTTCATAGAACATAAATTGTGGAGAAAAGTGGACCAGAGTGATGGGATGGTTCAGTCATGGGCTCTGTGGGTCCTGGGTGTATTTGCTGCATGTTCAGAGGGATTAGTCCAGACCAAAACAGCTGGCACAAACCATGTTGCCTATAGTAATGGCATCAGTGGTTAGTTGGAGCGGCTCAGTGTGGGAAGGCATGCGTGGAATGAGTTGCAACGCTGTCCCCACCCACACTCCCACTATTTAAAATATGACAAAAGTTCTCTTTGCATGGCCAAGGAGTTTATTTTAAGGTGAACAGGATTATTGTTGGTCTGTTTTCCTTACAACTCTTCAGAGCAATGGAATAAAACATTTGCCTGCTGGACTTTCTCCTAGTTTTATTAAGTGTAAGGCATTGTTCATTATAAGGGCATGGCACTGGCTGTGATTGTGATGGAGCAGGGGATTTTTATGAATACACTGCCCAGTAGTAGATGGTGTCACTCTCTCTCCCATTTCATGGCTTTAAGTTAGTGGTTCAGTGGAAGGGACAAGTGGCACATTCACTAATGAAGTTTGTTAACAAGTCAAGGTCAACAGAGGCTAAAGTGTTGACACAGGGCTGCCTGTTACTTTCTGGGAATCGTAAACAATAGAGCTTTTTTTGGTTTGTCTTTTGGCAATGGATGCACATTTATTGTAGAAACTAGTTTTGGCTATTCACTTGTTGTTTTGGTAAGTTATGCTCATACTCAAAGCACAAAAAAGACCACAATGCCAATTTGCTTTTGCTTCTGAGTTCTTCGTTTTCTAATATAGGTATATTTTATTATAAAGAGTCCTTATTTTAGATCTTATTTTAGATCAGCCCTCACTGTGTAAATTCAATGAAAGATGTTTTTTGTATGACTACCCTGGGGACACGAGCTTGACTGTAGGTTTTGGCACAGATGAACGCCTCAAAAGACACGCATACAACAGTCGCTCAATATTTAACCTGTCTTCAATGTTGTTAATGGGATAGGGCCATTTCTTGGCACAAAAACTGAGACCTGCTTTGCCTGATGAGGCTTACCTGCCAACAGACGTGCGTTTCCGCCCCCTAGTTCATACCTGTTAGACATCCACAGTGTACCTGGAGCATAGCCCCTGAAATACTGAGTGATGGATATACACATACAATTAACTGACACAGTCTCTATGTGTGGTGCTGGATTCTACCAGGAGACATAAATGCATGGTGACAGAATGTCTCGTGTGGTTGCGGTGAATACATAGCGTGCAGACACAAAGCATATGGCCTCTCTCTGGTCCTCAGAGTCAGCAGGGCTCCAGTGAGGGAGCAGTTTGAGAGGTCAGGGCCATACAGGGTTTGAAACAAGAGCAGTGACTGTATGATGATGGTATTACTATAATGAGCCCAGAAGTGAGTAAGGGACTGAATGCCTTTTGCATTTTGTGCTCCTTCCTTGTCATTGTGTATTTAAGTCAGATTAGTTTTTGGACTTGCATGCAGTTTTTGTCTGTTTTTAGATGTCGGTCTAACACCCCAGGTCATTTTTTGCCCGTCAGTTCACCCCATGTGTTTATAAACGAGGCCACCTTCCACTACAAACAGTCTGAACAATGTTGGCATGCGTATTGGCTTTGCCATCATGTACAACATATGCTATAGACTGAGAATAATCGGCTCAGAGGTGACACCTTCATGAACTGTCACTTCTTTTAAAGCGGGGCTGCAAACTGTCCTGGGACACAGCCATGAGCATGCAGGCCAGTCAAGCAGGGTAAGTCTCAGTCAGGTGAATTTATGTGTGCAGTAAGATGTTGAAATCATTAAAATAGACAATGATATAATCAATACAGTCATTAAATTATTTGAAACGCACCAAACTCTTTTTAAATTAATAATGAACAATAAAGCATGACTTGTAGCTGTGTTTAGAGCAGTGCTGCTGGGGATGGATGGTTTAGATCGTATTGGTAGGGTTTTAACGCAGTGAACAGATGGAGATTTAACAGTTTCTTAAGTTTGCTGTGACTCACCCCCACCGCACTGCCCACCAATCTTAGATTATGCTCTCTGTGATAATGGTATCTCCATTTGCCTCACCAAGAACATTATAGGTTTGTTAAAAAAAAAAAAAATTTAAATGTTTGTTTTGTTTAATATGGGCTCAGATGGTGTCCAAGCAATGACTATTACATGGTATTAAAGCATGACATATCTGTATGAAATGAGTTTAGAGGACCTTTTAAGTCGGCAGCTAGTCAGGAATTCCCCTCATGCTCATACATCCTTAGCTCTTAATGCTGCATCGTGGCTCTTTTTTCTCATTGGCCAAAAACTAATCTGAGACAGTCCTTAATGGGTCTTTTGTTTCGCTCTTAAGACATTTCTTTGTGAGTTTGCAAGTAGTTTAACCATAAAGGAGCCATACTAATAATTAAAACACCAAAACAGAAATGGAGACAACATTGATCAAGAATTTATACAAGTCAGACTCTGTTTCTTATTGATGAAGCTTTAATGTTTTTCCGTCAGTTATTGAAGATGTGCTTGTAATTGTCTGGTTACAAGTAATAATCCATAATACATATTTACATATACTTGTTCTGTGTTTGTAGTTGGGAAGTTTGAACCGAAGTGATCTGAATTTCTTTTTGCTGCTTTGAAAAACTAGCCCTGCTTCAAAGATCATGTTGAGGAAGAGGGAATTATCTTTTTAGCCATTCTCAAGTCCCATGACAGGCTACAAAGAAGTCCATTCACCAGTCTGATTGCCC